>NC_031768.1:102479939-102779939 GCF_001522545.3 Parus major
ACAAGAGGAATATCTCTGTGTGGATAAACCCAGAAAAGTGCAGAGGATGTTTCATGATGCTCCTCTGCTGTCCCTGCAAAGGCCTACAAGCTTGATTCAGATTTGGACTGGTGGAGTAATGAAAGAAATTGTCCCCACTTTGCTGCTTTCTTTTGAAAGACTGACACTGAGACAATTCCTAGGAGCTGATGAACTTCAGTTCCTTCTCTAGGGGAGAAGGGGGAATGGCTTCAAACTAAGAGTAGGTTTAGATGAGGTATAGGTATTAGGAAGAAATTCTTCCCTGTGAGAGTGCTGAAGCCTTGGCAGGGGTTGTCAGAGAAGCTGTGGATACCCCATCCCTGGAAATGTCCAAGGCCAGGCTGGATGGAGTTCTGAGCAGCCTGGGATAGTGGAAGGTGTCCCTGCCCATGGCAGGGAGTTGAAACTAGTAGAACTTTAATGGCCCTTCCACCTTCCAACTCAGACCATTCCATGCAGATTTGCAACCTTATGTAAAACATACTGAAAAAATTGCAAAGGATATAATTATTGCATTATTTTAATATATTAATTGAAAAAAATCAATTAATACATAATATATTAATATAATTAATAAATATAATATAATTTAATAATAAATTAATATATTAATCTAAAAAAAAAGAAACAATAAGAAAAGTTCTAAAGTTCTTTTTTTACAGCATAAATTCTAGGTTAAATTATCCTGAATATAACCTAAATATGATTGGTGAAGATAGCATCTTATCAATGTGAAAATGATAGAAATGATCCACATAAATTGGAAGCATGTAGACAATAAAGTACTCCCCTTTTTCTCAAACTGAGATGTAAAAATTATTTTTGTCTTGTTTTTCTTTTTTTTTTTCTGTGCTTTTTTTCCCCTTTAATGAAATGGATACTTTAACAGTGCCTGAGTAAAAATATTGCAGAACCTAATAGTGATTTGTTTGAAAATGTTCAGACTGCACCTTTATTGTGTCTATTTTAACCAATTATCTCATATTTTCTGATGATTGTTATAAGTTTTCACCAAATGCTCTTTCCCCTCTCCTCAGAAAAACTAGTCTTATACTATACTCCTATATAGTATGCAGAATTTAATAATTTGATAATTTCTGCTGCTATAGTGAATAGAAAAGTTGTTTTTTACAGAAAGCAACTATATTTCTAGATTTGTGTTTTTTTCCATATAGCCATCTTATCTTGCTGGAAGTAGACAAGCATCTGATTGAGTAAAAAAGAAGAAATATATCCTGTACACTTCTTCTTTTTGTTCAGAAAAGGAATACTTTTCATTTGTGGTGCTCCAATTTTTCTAAAAGGAAGAAACAATAAATTTGCTAAAACAGCCAAAAGAGCTTTCAGAGAAATGAACATAGGTAGACCTTTGATGGATAGAGGTCAACAGAAATGAGATCACAGAGCAAATCTGATGACACAGATTTTCTGTGATTAAAATAGAATGTATTTATCTCAGTGTAGAAATAAAAAGGGCTCAAGGAAAGGGGATGTTTAAGCCCAACAGAAAAGGAAGGGAAAGATGGGGCCACTGGGATCAGGTAGCAGAACAGTTCATAGGAGACAAGAAGACATTCTTTTATGATTTGTTTGCAAAACTAAACCAAATTCAATTGATACTATGCCACTGAAGAGTTAAATCTGTGTATAAAATATTACAGCAACTTGTTGGAATGAAGGAGAAAAAAAAAATCCTTGAAGTGGAAATTTAGTACCTTTGGTAGTCTATGGAGAAAATCAGATTGGGACAGTAAACTGTAGTGACATCATTCATTACAGCAGTAGCAGGCAAAAGAATGGTAGATGGCCAATAAAGTAATTCCATGTTGAGGTTTCTCCATCTGTATCTACAAGTGAATATATTTTTTTATTATGTGATGGACAAGAAAGCTGTTTACCAGATTTGCAGCTCTGAGCACATAAAAACCTCTTTAAATTTAGTTTTGAACCTGTTATTCTCCTTTCAGTCTGCCCCAGAATGTAGTGTTTACTTGCAGCTGTTGAAACCAAAGAAAATGGATCGTTCTAATTATTTTCATAAGTAGTACCAAAGTGTATTCCCACACTAACAATCCTGGAGATCATTATGTGTAGCTTGTTGTTTACTATATTCAAACACAAGTATTCTTTATGAAACAGAAACTGTTGATTCATAGTAGGTTTTGCTTATGCTTGAGATATATAGGTGTTTGACTTTTTCATTTGGAGAAAGCAAAGGGGGCTCAAGAGACTTACTGTCTGAAGTTGTTTATCCCTGCTTCAAGGAAGGCTGTGAAATAGTTTGTGTCTCCTTAGTGACTACAGGACTTCTAAACAAATGTAATTTTTCAGTACTGAATTTGGATTTTGCTATTTTCCACTACAAATTTACCAACCTGACTAAGAAAATCATTCTTTGACATATCTACATGCAAGTAATATCAATATATCTCACCTAGTTGGTGCAGCTGGGTGGCCAGAAAAATAATTTTTTCTTCAGATTACATTGGTCTTTTTTCTGGAAAGTAAATGGCCTTTATAGGTCCTCCAAAGACCCATAAATATTGGAAAACACTTTCAAAATGATCATCTGGGGCTTTTGGCAACTGTGCTGAGGTATCCATTTCATGAAGTGTATTCTTCCAGCACCTCACAATGGCTTGCTGATCACACATTCCCTGGCTCACTCACACACATAAAGCTACTGCTGATGCATTTATAGCACATACACTGAATGGATATTATTTGTTACATATGGACAAAGGAAGCCATTTCAGGATGAAGAGGTAATGCCCACTCAAACCCTGACACACTTTTGCTATTGCTGGAATCTGAAAAAAAACTTGTTTTCCTGCACTGTAGTAGAATGGAGCTGATTTATACTATGTGTAGAACAAAACAGATTTCATAGAAATAAGTACTATAACAGCTTTATAAAGAGCACCTTTCCTGAATCAGATAAAAAAGTATCTTGTTTGGATTTGTCCAAAATTTGGTGGCTATATCTCATTAGGCAAAGTTAATTGTATTTGCAGTAAACTTGGGACCATCTAATTTAAAAATGAATCCCTCTGTCCTGTAATAATTTGATCTGCAAAGTATAAGCAGTTCAGTAATTAAGGGACTTTAAAGTACTTCACTAAAAAGGGACACTGTGCAAGCTGTTGCAAAGTTAATGCACTAGCCAATTGTAACTATTAAAAAAAGGAAAAAAAAGGAAAAAAAGTGATAGAATTTCATGATTCAAATGAATGAAAAACATTGTGTCTCTGTATATTACCAGTCCCCAAAGCTGAGAGTCTGTCCCAAAACCTTGGGATTATACAGCTTTTAACAATCATGCTTTCTAAATATTTTCTGATTTTGAAACCCTCTTTTCCAACGAGAATGCATGACCATGAGTTTTATCAGCTCTAAAAGCAGTACCATGAATAAATGATTTCAATTCCAGCTGCAGCAGGGTGGTTCTCCTTCCTGCCAGTGTAATCTTGTAAATACTGCAGCTTCACACACCAAAACAGAACTGCCTGTAGGGGACACCAAGTTTGGAGCCTCCTTGCAAATGAATGTGCTTATCAAGCAATTGCTCTGCTTTCAGTTGTGGGAGTATTTACACCAAAAGGTAAAGGCTGATACATTTTGTGATTGCAGTCTTTGTAATAAAAATCTAGGAGGGAAGGGGAAAGGAAGGATGACCTTGGAGTCAAGGAACTGAATTTAGATGTTTGAGATGAGTTGCATTCAGTTCTTTCCTTTCTCTGAAAGCTCTTAAAGACTATAGTCAAAATTATTTGATCACTTAATTTCCTAATCTTTTAAACAAGGATAAAAGATTGCCTTTGCAGTCTTTGCTAAAAGACTCCTCTATTTAGCAGCTAGCTGCTTGAGGAGGTGATAACATCTCATTACAGGTACATTTAGCACAGAGATTTCTGAGATCTTAATCTCACTGTGCACCATTCTGATATAAAAATGTTGGGAAACCTTTTGCAAATCACACTGAAGGCCAGGTATTATCTATTTGAAGATTTCTGCCTATTAGTTTAGATGCAGAGTTGAAGCCTGAGCTTTAGCCAGGTGTGACTTGCTGCCACCCACTTCCCTGCGCTGCACCTTGGCTACCTGCTTGGCTTTCTGACAAGTGAGTTCCATCCCAATTTCTGCACCAAGACACAGCAACAGAACACTGAAGTGCTCTTCTCTCAGAGACAATTGTTGACTCTTTCTGACTAGTTCTCAGGCACACAGAAACTTAAAGAACCAGTGAGTGAATCTACAAACCAAACAAATGTTGCCTTCCCTGGTGCCAGCTTTGCCAAACTTCAACTGCAGCAGCAGAAGACCTTGAAGTCACTCAGGTGTTTGTTCTGTGGTGGCAATCCCTGTGTGACACCCAGAGAGGGCTTGCAGCAAGAAGGGAGGTCAAGTTCTCTTTTCTCACTGTCTGACCTTCAGTGAGAGCTTTGCTGTAGGTGTGTTGAGAGCTGGGGTCTCACAGGCTTTGGCCATGCTGAAAGTTCAAAAAACCAAAGACAGTTCAAAGCCATCTCAGAGCTGAGAAACAAGATGATGCTTTGAGCCTTGGGCTGCCCTGTCAGATGTGTCACTGGGACACCATTTACTTCTGGGTCGTTCCAAACCCAAGAAATTCTCTCCTGATGTGCCCTCCTGTGTTTATCTGTAGGTATTTAATCCCTGTCATAGCAAGAGCTCTGGAACAGTTTATGCAGAGAGTGCAGCAGACTGACAAACTGCTATTGTGTGCCAGAGAGAAAGGAAAGGAAAAGAGAAGGGGAACCATGGTCTAACACTTCCTAAATGGATCAATATAATTATTCAACAGATTGTTACCCAGGTCACTGAAAACTTGTTGAGTAGTTTTTTCTTGCCACATTTTCTTTATCTAACCACCTGAAAATAGGAATCACTGTCTAGGAATCTTACTAAAAATTTGGTTTGCTTGACCTAAATGCCAGAAGTTAATTCTGTCAGTAAAGTTATTTTAATTACAAACTGAGCAATGACAAAGTGTTAATTACAGTAAGCCAGGAACCTTTTCCTAATGCTGCAGGTATGGAGGGAGGAAATCATGATGCACTCTAGGCTTCATGACTTAGTATCTTACTATTATTAGACAGAGAAATATCAATGGTTTCAGGTGGCATAAGTTATTCACTAAGATGACAAAAGTCTCTTTACCAGTAATTTCTTCTGTTTTATAAGAATACCCCAGGAGAAAATCCTGCCCATAATCCCATAGTAAGTTGTCATAGGTGTTATCATCCTGCTAATTAAAAACTCTAATATATTTTGTTGATCTGGAGTATTGAGTCTTCATTAAATTCCTAGGTATTCAAAAGAGATATGATGGAAAGATCATTCCTGCTCCTAGAGCTCCTGATCAACTTTTACATGAATACCAAAACAGGTTTATATATACTCTACATACATATATACACACATATGTATATAGAGAGATTATTAGAACATATTTGATTAACACAGTATTATCTTTTCTCCCCAGGCTTTCTGTGTAAACAATGACAAAAGGTCCCTTTTTGTACAGCTCTGCTTTAAATTTATACCTGGTCTGGATATAAAAAATATGTTTTGTTTCAAAAGAGCTATTTAAGATCATAATGCCACATTTTAGTGTTTTCACTTCTCATCACAGTAGTAAAGAGCCACTTCCAAATGTGCTTAACATAGGTCTGACCTCTTATTACAGTCAGTATATGTTTAACCTCAAAAACTAGCAGGTTGCTGCAAAATGTAATTTAGATTACTAGTGTTTTATGGCTGGTGAAGTAACCCAGTTTGTAATTTTTGCATGAATAATAATAACAATTAGAACAGGCTTGACTGAAAACATCTATAATAAACACCTCTAAAGTTTTACAGATTTGGGGGATTTATCACAGATGAAAAGAAATATGCTAATCTGAAAACCAAATGCATTTTTAAAGGAAGCACACTCTTTCTACCAGCAATGTTTTGTTACTATTAAAATTTTCTCCAGCCATTCATCCTTCACACATACAAGATCTGTATTAGTTTGACAGCAAAGGGAAATGGTCATTCTTATAATTTACAGAAAATAAATTTAAGCAAATTGAAGATTTGAAAGATCAAAGAAGATTTGAAGATGAAAAGTTGTTGTCACTAAATACCAGAGAACAAGCCCTGTTATAAATGCAATATGAACATAATCAGTGGCATTGCTTTTCTGAGCAGCGCTCTCTTATGAGCACAACTGATGGGCAATATGATAAAAGAGGCATTACACACATTTCTCCACCCAAGCCAGGAAAGAAAAACACAGGAATTCACCTCACATCATCCCTGTTGCTCATACTAATCAATACCCAATATGGATAATCCAGCAGCTGGCAATGTGATTGTGCATTTTTGTTGCACAGACCACATGTTCCTGGGAGCTGAAAACGTCAAAGTCAGCTCTGTGGTAAAAGAAAAGCGTAAAGGGGCACAGGAAGACCTCACCAAGAGCACAACTGGACCTCTGCTAAGCACATACCTTGCTGGAACCTGTGGCAAGATGTGTCAGTGATATTTTTTATATTACATCTTCCTAATGTACCTAATACACCTTCCTAATATAATCAGGTGAAGAATCTTCCTTGATACTCTCGCTACCCAGAGTTGGATTCTTACTACTTTTACTTTTCTGAAGTTCATGAACACATGTAAAAAGATGGCATTTCTATGTCCACATACCTGACAACCTAGATGAATTCAGAAGGACAAAAAACTCTCCCAAAGAATAGCTTTGCTCTGTGGGGACCGCTGAAACAAGAATTTTTTCTCAAGCTCTGAAATTGTGTCCCATCACAAAAGTAAAGCCATATAAATTTACTGTTCCACCCACCTTTTTCTTTCTTGCAGGTTCAGAAAATATCCAGAATGTGTGGTTGGTGGGTATTCCAATATCATGTGTTCCAGGCTCTTAATTTTTTTAGCCCTAAATGGTTTATGAATCGTGCCAATACGTTTACAGGAGGAAAATATTTCTGAGCTGATCTTCTTTCCAGATGGCCTCTGTCCCCATCTCCTGGCCTTCTCAAAAATCAAAAGATAAAGTTCAATGTGGGTGGCAGGGTGTCCACACTTGCAGTGGTCCTTGCTAAGAAAAGTTAAATGCTGAAGTTTGAATTTTAAGACATGCTCAATGATTTAATGTGTAGCTATAGCACCTACAGTCATATTTTGTGCTGTAGGGGATAGAAGATTATTAGGAAATAATCTGACCAGCACAGCATTAAACAACTGACCCTGCTTACATTTTGGGGTGCAGAAACAGTGGTGCAGAAACCTTTATGAACCTTTCAGGTTCAGGAGAAATTCTGTACTGAACAGGCAAAGATGATGTGCTGTAACGTGACTAATTTATGGCCTAAAATAGACAAAGGCTAAGGGAACATGAAATAATAAATGGATACCAAATCAAGTGCTGAATTTCTTGTGATGGACTGTAAATAGACACCTGTTATAACTTCACTCAACCTGTCCAATTACAGACTTGCCAAATTCAAATGTATTGCAGTAGTCAGGAAAAAATGCAAAGATATGTAAAATTATGTAAAGTATCCAGAGCTCCTGCTAAGTTTTCAGCTACAGAGATTCAATTGGTGAAGTAAAACTGCTCTTGAATTCCCACATAAATTGTATGGCTCAAAATCTAATTTAGACTGAGCTTTAGGTGTAGGTGAGAGACTCATGAAAGCTACAGCAGGTTATAATGCTGGATTATCCCATCATATTGTCCTGTGACCACAGAAGCAAAGCAAGTTAAAGTATCATCCCTGATGGAAAACTAAGTACAATTTAACCTGCCTCTTGTGTCTTAATGGTGAACTGGAGAAATGTGGAACAGACCTTTAAGTGGAGGGCAGCTGACAAACTAAAGTAGTCTTATTTTATAATGGAGTGTTTGAAGAAGCATTCATATAAATGTAAAAAATTGTTTTCTCTATTCACTGGGATTAGAGAGCTTTGTATCACTCTAAATCTAATATTTGATCTGGCTTTCAAGAAACCTTTTGCTTCACACTTTGTATTTTTCTGATCAATTTCCTGCTATAAATAAGGTGAGATTTGAGCTCAAGTGAGTCAAAAGAGTTCTTCCACGTATTTTTTTTTTTTTTGTGAAGACACAAGTCAGAGAAAAACAAGAGCTCAAAGAAAAAACTGAAGAAAAATAAAAATGCTTTTCCACAGTTTTTGACTGTGTTCAGAGGAGACAAAGACTGAAAGAGGCAGCCCAAATGGCAAATGAGATGTTCTGCTTGAGGAGAGAAGAGAAACCTGTATTTTCTCCAGAGCAGATATTCCCCTTGGCTCTGTGTTCCTCCTCCCTTCAGCTGCAGCTGCAGGGGTCTCCATCACCTGATTCCTGGAGGTGAGCATGGAGAGAGCCTACCCCAAGCTAGGAGATCAAGAATGGGACTCAAGCAAACACAGAGGGGGCCCTGATTAAACATCTGGTGTGTGAGAAAGGATGAATGGATGGTTCCCCATGGAATTTAATTAATAAACTCATGGTCTACTGCTTCAGTACCTGTCTGCCACTCCTGCATGTCCTGATCTAGCTAAGTACAGGCTGTGGTTTGGTTTCTACCTGTGACTGCTTTAATTGGAAATGTGTCAGTTTCTGTGGCCTGTTACCCAGGATAGCGATCGCAATGAAGATTTAATAATATATAACTTAATTAAATTTAGCAGGGTGTGCTTGCCCAAACAAAACTTGCTTTCCATCTTCATAAATCAAAATAAAGATCCAATCTATTTCTAGTGACTCGTGTTGATTTCCACTTTTAAAGAAACTGGAATGTGAATCACTTGTGCAAACATTTTTCCAAATTGGTCCTAAGAATGTTTGAATAAACAATTTTGTTCTTCATTATACATGTGTGATTCAAGTAATTTGCCAGTTCCTTGGGGAATATGAAAAGTTGTCTGATTTTCATTGTTTTTAGTAGTCTTTGTATGTTTTCTGGAATATGAAGACTTCTGTGTTTCAATACCAAAGGGCAGTTTCCAAATCACTGTGCTTAATTAGTATTTAAATATTAATCAAAATTCACTGTTTGCAGCTTTCCATATCATGAACTGCAATGTAACTTCAGCATAATCAACTACTCTGTGATTTGTTTTTCTACTTTGTTTTAAAGCCTTACAATCTAAACAAAAAACAAAAAACAAAGTCTAAAATAAACAATAAATTAAGTTTCAAAGCATAACATGTTAAAGGCAAATTTGAAGAATCATTAGTCACAGATAAATCAGACTTAATGGATAAAGTATATTGGGATTTTTTTCCCTAGGTTTCTTTTGTAGTCACATGAGGACTTACTAAAGAATCATAACCCTTGAGTTTCCCCAGAGAATATTTATATTTTCTATGCACATATGAATGCTTGACTACAGGTTCAGTTCTGTTTCTACTGAACAAAATTCCCATCAGCTTAAAAGAAAGTGAAATAGTATGCAATAGAAAGGAGTTATGGGTGTCTAGGAATTGGTGGTATTTTATCTGTAAGGACTAATAAAAAGATTCTTGGCTGTTCCCATTTCCAACACACAGAGCCAGGTAAAAGGCTGTATTAAATCAAAGTGGCCTTCTAAGAGTTACCATTAATAAGATTATTATAAGAGTTACCATTACATAAATCTTATCCAAAAGCCACTGGAGTGCAGCTCCATGTCAGAGCTTTCACAGCAAACCCAGTCTAGGCTTAGCTGCCTCTCTGGCAAGGCTGGGAAAGTTAATGAGTGCTGATTATTCTGTAGGCAAGTCTCAGGATGTTTGAAGTATGTCATAATGGTCACAAAGAGACAGAACTATTCAAGCCAAAGCAGAACATCAGGATAAAAAAGTCTTCCTAAATCAAGCTAGTCTGGAAATTAGAAGATTCCTAACCGAAAAAGAAGAAGGATTTCAGATGACCTTTCAAACAGAATAGTGATGAGCAATGAACTAACTGCTTCTAGCAAGTACCTTCTGAAGGAGTTTATGGAGGCTCATTGTGTATGACTAAAGGAACTGCATTAAATATTCCACATAGCTCTTCCCAGGCATGTGCTTCTAATAATTACATAAAGCAACAATAAATTATACAAGGTCTGCAGCACAAGTAATGGGAAATATCTTCACCTTCTGCTGACAGAACCTCCTGCTTGAGGTTTGAAATGCTTAATGGTGCAAGCATCCCATAAATAGAATTGCAGGGTAGACAACTTTTGATATATTCAGGGCTTTGCTTCAGGGAAGTGTTCACATTAATGAATATCTCTTTGTCTCTTCAGAAGGCATTTGGTTTCAGAAACCAATCTAGTAGTTGTCTGAGAATACATCCTGAAGATTTTCAGTGCATTTATTTCAGATTAGATTAATATTTGTGTTGATTCAGTTTTCATTTCAGCTAGACCTGGGAAATTTCAACAGATGATTAGAAATAGTATGAGTTTCTGGACCCTGTTACTATTTCTCACCAGGTTTAATTTGACTACAATTTACAGAGTTAGCAATTATTTCTTATTTTAAAATCTAATTTAAAATAATAATAAAATCTTATTAAAATAATAATAAAAATATCAGCAAGTATGTTTTAAAAAAAATCCCAAACTATCTGACCCCAAATGTAGGTTTAGATTTTAGCTGTCATTTTCAAAATGCTCTCAATTCTGAGTGGAAAAAGAGTTTGTTCTTTTCAACAGAAGAAAATATTTCCAGTAACTCAATGATTCATCACATGAAATACACTCTTGTCTATAAGCATGGGCAGCAGCTTTGATGCATTGACATCTGTATTATACTGATATCAGGGTATGGATTTTTAGAATTAATTCCTGACTCAATAGTTTGAGATGTGCTTATTTGATTCTTACATTTCAGTTTGGGAAAAAACTTTTTTCAAAGTTTTGAGATCAACTTAGTGGAATGGTATTAATTTGTGGAAATGTTATAGACTATAAAGCAAGAAGTCCTGCATTCCATCCAAAAATAATTCTGAAAAATACTGCCATCCATCTGGTTTTGCACTTGTATATCCTTCACTCCAGTGCTTGGTATTTCATTAATAGCTTAAACCTGGAGAAAGAGTGAAAAAAATTATGCAAATTTGACAGGGTCTTAAGAACTGAATATAATTTCTCTTAGATTATGTCCCCCATTGAAAAAAATACATATTCCAGATAATACTGTAAAGTGTGAAGAATCCCAAGTAACTCTGCAGGTGCCTATGTAGGTAATATTGTAAACCTTTTTAAGTGTTACATAAGGGGATAAAAGAACTACTAGTGATTCTGTTTTTAATATGTGTTAAATCCATAGCACAACTGAGACTGTAAAGTTTCAGCATTCCAAGCAGTTAAAGTAACATGCTTTTAAAATCCCATATTAAAATAAAAATTTAAACAGGAATGTCATAGCAAATGCTTGTTGGATTCCTTACAGACTCCTTCACTCTGTGTTTGTTCCACTGCCATGGTCAAGAGGAGACAGGTTTGATCAGTTATACCTGGAACTCCTACTCTGCTCTTTTACAACAGAAACAAAGATTTTGATCTTCATATTATGGCAAAGTGTATATATATTTATTGAGTTTGGTTTTGGAGGGAGATACTTCTTCAAAAGTTCATAATAATGACATCCAAATAGCCTTTGTAGTCATTATAAGAAGTTGGCTATTTTTGAGATGTGATTAGATTGGGGTTTAAAAATAAAAAAGTTTCTAGAGATGCCCGCTTTTAAAAATTATATTAATTACATTTTGATATAAGTTTTAGTTTGAATATCTGTTTTTCTTCCATTCTAGTTTTCAAAGAACTGTAATATTGCTTGGGTTGGAAAGGACCTTAAAGATCATCTTGTTCAGGGACACCTTCCACTAGACCAGGTTGCTCAGAGACTGATTAACCTGACCCTGAATGCTTCCAGGGATGGGACACCCAGAGCTTTTTTGGGCAACCTGTGCCAGTGCCTCATCACCCTGACAGTCAAGATTTTTTCCTAACACCTAAACTAAATCTATTCTCTATGGATGCTAAATTCTGAACCACACTGCCTGTACAGATTACAGGCCGCAAGAGCTTCTCAGGCTGGTCCTGAGAAAGTAGTCTGGGAAAGACATAAGAAAGAATTAAAACAATCCTCAGGGACACAAAACAGCCTTGCAGGTGTTGTTTTGTGTTCCTTGTTTTCCTTGCAGGAGAAAGTCAGGGGGGTGGTGTGCCCCACTGACCAATGATGGTAATGTAGCAGTTTACTAACCAATAAGAGTTTCCTTTCTGTACTTTCCACGTATCTGTCTATAAAGCAGGCCTGCAAGCAATAAACTAAAGGATCCTCTTGTTCTGACTCCTCGAGAGTCTATGTCGTTCCTTCCGGCCGTTCCCAATCGGAACGACAATTCTCTGTCACTTTGAACTCATTTCCCATTGACTGGTCACTCCAGGCCCTTGTAAATAGCCTCTGCCTGAACAATCC
Source organism: Parus major (assembly GCF_001522545.3). Taxonomy (NCBI): domain Eukaryota; kingdom Metazoa; phylum Chordata; class Aves; order Passeriformes; family Paridae; genus Parus; species Parus major. Next base: position 102,492,445 of record NC_031768.1, read on the forward strand.
CAGTTCTCCCAGCCTTTCCTCACGGCAGAGCTGCTCCATCCCTCTGATCACCTTGGTGTCTCCTCTGGCCCGGCTCCAGCAGCTCCCTGTCCTTGCTGTGCTGGGAGCCCAGGGCTGGATGCAGCCCTGCAGGTGGGGTCTGAGCAGAGAGGGGCAGAGGGGCAGAATCCCCTCCCTGCCCTGCTGCCCACGGGGCTTTGGATGCAGCCCAGCACACGGGGGGTTTCTGGGCTCCCAGCGCACACGGCCGGGGCATGTCCAGCCTCTCATCACCAGCACCCCCAAGTCCTTCTCCCAGGGCTGCTCTGGGGCTGTTCATGCCCAGCCTGGATTGGTACCAAGGGTTGTCCTGTTGTAATGTGCATACTACAGAATAATTTTCTGTGTGCTGTTGAAGCTTCAAACTTTCATCTAGACATGGAAGAGTTTTTCTTCAAATAAGATGACTTTGTACCCTTTTGATGCACTCTTGAGAGACACAGGAGAAACAATAAAATATTCATAAGAAGGAATTCCCTACTATTCCCTACAGTGTTGCTGCTGCTAAGACAGTAAACCCTAGATGTCTAATTTCAGCTATGAAGAAGCTGTCTTGCCAGCAATGTGGAGAACTGCTTTGCTTTATATCTTTCTCCAGTATGGCCTAGTGTCACCTGCAATTACTTGTGGACCACTGTACCAGCACTGCCAGCCACTGTTTGAAAACAGTCTTTCATTGGTTCCTAAATGATGTAAGTGTGGGTAATCACTTCTGTGGGTGAAATTCCAGCTTAACCAAAGACAGTGAGGATGGGACACTCTTTCCCTGCTTGCCCCCACCTCCTTCCTGAAAGATTCTTGCTGTTGGAATCCAAAACTGGAGCATGGGTTTATATAGTTACAACGACAACACCTTACCCCTCTTCCAAGTTCAATTTGAGCAGGGAAAAAGGAGGTGCTCCAGTTTTTGCCATTTGTTTTGTGGAATTTGCCTAGGTCTCTGTACCAGCAGGAGTTCTGCACAATGGAAAAAATCACAGCCTGCTTTGATGACTAAAAACAGAATAAAATCATTCTCAGAGGTGCACAGTACAGATGAGGCAATGCTCATAGATTGCGGTGAAGAAAGCTGCAGCTGGAGAGGAAAACATATTACTATAAGGGTGGAAAATTCTTCAAGGTTTCCCTGAGTGATGGATCCATCCTCAGAGATTCCTTCACAGAAACCAGAAGGACAAAGACTGGAGCTTACTTGGATGCTGGCCCTATTTTGGGCATGGAGTGATTCCAATATGAATTTTCTGCAATTTTGTCATTCTTTAACTACCACAAGCCACTTTGTGCTAACTCAGAAGCCACAACAGAATTCTTCACTGGTTCCACTTTACTATGTAGGTCTGTCCAAAATAACAGAATGGTTTCTCCTTTCTTATTAATGTTAGACACAGACAACTAATTTTTTCTTGCCACCTGGTGATTCCTGCTAAGCAGATAGCTACAGACAAAAGTTCACTTGCAAACAGATGCAGCCTCCTTTTCTGCTCCAGATCCTCAGCTTGCTGCTGACAGCTATCATCTTTCCAGGATTTCCCTCACTTCCCACAGCCAAGCACAGTGTAGATAAATCCCCCCGTGTGCTGGGCTGCATCCAAAGCCCCGTGGGCAGCAGGGCAGGGAGGGGATTCTGCCCCTCTGCCCCTCTCTGCTCAGACCCCACCTGCAGGGCTGCATCCAGCCCTGGGCTCCCAGCACAGCAAGGACAGGGAGCTGCTGGAGCCGGGCCAGAGGAGACACCAAGGTGATCAGAGGGATGGAGCAGCTCTGCTGTGAGGAAAGGCTGGGAGAATTGGGATTGTTCAGGCTGGAGAAGAGCAGGCTCTGGGGTGATCTAATTGTGGCCTTCCAGTACCTGAAGGGACCCAACAGGAAAGATTGAAAGAGGCTATTTACAAGGGCCTGGAGTTATAGGACAAGGGGTAATGGGTTCAAACTGACAGAGAGTAGGAGACTAGTGATTAGGAAAAAAATCTTGACTGTCAGGGTGATGAGGCATTGGAATTCTGAGGCTGTCCTGGCAAGCTCTCGTTATTTCATCTCCGTAAGTGTTGAAAGCCAGGTTGGATGAGCTCTGAGCATCCTGGTCTAGTGGAAGGTGTCCCAGCCCATGGCACAGGGATAGGAACTAGATAATCTTTATCCTTCCAACCCTTCCAACCGTTTCAACCTAGCCATTCTATGATTTTGTGATCCCTTGTATGGCAATCAATTGCCTTTGTTCCCTATGGTTGTTTAGCTCTCAGGTGGATGGGTTTCTTCAGTTTCCCTTCTGCAATACTCAAGTATTTAACAAGGCTTGAGAGTAATTGTGCCTTCAAAAAGCCCTAATGTACTCACAGAAGATCCAGTATTATTAAAAGCCCTTACATTTATGGGTTCATTGTATTTATACACTGAATGAAGCTCATATCTGTCAGAATTTTCTGTCCAGGACTGAACTCTAAACAAGCAAGCAAGATGAATTAAAGATATACCCTCGTGAAAAAATTGAGCAGTTAGAACTCTTATCAGTATTGTTATCAAAATGTATAAAATTGACAGAGAAAGTTCAATTATCTTAATGATCTGCATTTTTAAACCAGAAATTTAAAAAAATGAAGACAGGAATAAGTTAGCTTAGGTTGTATGAATTATATCAGTGTTTTATTTGAACAATAATGTAATAGTTTTCATTTCCCCCCCTAAATCTGCACAGCTAACTATGAATTTGTTACAGAATTTGGTATTAAAGCTCCACTAAAATAAATACAATTCTTTTCTTAGAAAAGAGAGAGGGATGAAAAGGCTTCTAATTGATTTAAAAATGAAGGCTGAGTCTTAAAGTTTTAAGTGCCTCTATACCCCCAAATTCCTAGGAGTAGAGTAATTTCTGGAATCTCACACCTCCAGGAATGTACCCCAAACAATGGAAACAAATTTTTGAGCAAAAGAAGCCACCTCCACAAGAAATAAACTGTAGTGCTAGTGGAAAGCTGGACAGGTGACCTTCAGAAGTCCCTTCCAACCAAAATTATGCTGTGATTCACTCAGCACTCAAAAGTGACAGCCCAGGACAGGCCACCCTGGCAGTCTCTGCCTTGCCAAAGTCAGTGCAGACACGTGGAATGTGTTACCTGTGTTTGATGCCAGCCCAGCTGTGATCACACAGCGCTGGCACAGAGGAAAACAACAGCATCACAAGCCAGAGGCACTCTCTGTCAGGCCAGTGGAGAACCCCCTGGCAGGAGATGAATAAAAATCTATTTTATAATTATAAAAGCAAATGAGACATCTAGTAAGTAGACTGGCTGCACCAGTTCCAAAGTCAACAAAATTAATATGAAAGGAAGAAGTACATGAATAAGACTCAGAGCTATAAGGTTATCCATATTGAGGGAATATGAGATTTACTGCATGAGTAAATAAATCAGAAAAACAATATTTAAGAAGAAGACAGATACCTCTTTCTTCTTAGAAAATGATGATGGTTCTGGAAGGCATGCTGTGGAAGAACAAAGACGTAATTCTCACTTCACATTCAAGGCATACGAAGGCAATGTAAATAATATTTGGGAAGATAAAGGATGGAAGAAGTGTTACATCTGGAAGGAAAAGTGTAGATGAGTAGTATCAGAGACCACAAACAGCTTTTGGAGGGCCATAGTTGGCCTAGGCCTACACCTTGGAAAATATTAATGATACCTTAGAGCATGGTTCAGGCCATCAACAATATCCCTACACCAGTGAACCCAAATTCTTGAAAAGGGTGAACTAGGTATGAACCCAGTGCACTGCAGCTGCAAGTGGATTTCAGCTTGTGCAGACTACCCTGGAAGGCCATTTCCCACACAGGGAGAGCGATTGTGTGTGGATGTCATGTCCCCAGCACTGACAAGCAGACACACTCTTGTTGCTCTGCACCGCTCAGAAATGCAGACAACATCCCTGGTGTCTCTGAGAAGGGTCCCAACACAGCAGAGCTCTTACTTGTAAGTTGTGAGCACTAATGAAACTAGATGTCAGTGTGCTCAAGTACAGAAAGAGTCTTTGTGTTCATTCTTAGCAGACTTTTTTTTTTTTGGTCATGAACCTATCAGTGCTGCTGACAAGAGGAGTATAACAAATATCTGCCAGTCAAGAATGCAGAGATTACATTTTCATTTGAAAATGGTGTGGATATTTGGGACACTATACAGACAGACTATATGTATATATATATGTATATAAATATAAATAAAAAGCAGAAAAACTGGTCATAACTTGCAGAGTTACTGCTGATCTGTGGAAATGCAGAGAAAAAAAGAAAGACTTAGTTTAGAGTGCCTAGGACAGCATGTTTCAAATTCCAGTTATCATTGTAAAACTCCTCTCAGCATTAAATGAGTTTTTATTGTAGAAGCCATAAGAATGTTTCTTGGTTCACTAACAGTAGTGAAGGCACAGAAACACACACCCACACAAAAGTTTATGTACAAATGTCTAGCACAAAGGCTGGAGGCAGTGACAGTGTTGTCAAATGATGAACACTTAAAGCCTTCTGTATACACCAGGAAACACAAGCCAAGCAGACACTGAAAAGTCTGAAGTAACTTGCTCCCCTCCAGCAAATAATGCTTTTCTTTTGCTTAGTTCCCCAGTATAAGCTTAGTACCAATATTTTTATAGATGACATTTATATCAAAAGCATTTTCACTAGATGTGGTAGCACAGACTAAATAAAAGAACATTAATTTAATTTTGCATGAGGCACAGCTTTAGGTATATAGTCACCACTGCCCTTGCTGAGTGTAGAGGAGCTAACAGTGGTTCTGTTTCCAGCTTAGCTACTCCAGCTTAGTAAAACAGCTATGTGGACTCGAGCCAGGGAGTTATGCTCACACATTGAGACTCTACACAAATGAAGCACTTGCAAATGTGTGTAACTGTGCTCTTTAGCAGATCTGGTCTCGTGTGACCAATATTTCTTTCCAGAATCTACTATTCTCTTCTATTCTGTTATGTTCAATGTTAATTTTCACTTGATTTTTAAAGTATGTAGTTGCTTCTTGGATTGTTAGGCAGTACATTAAACTTTCAATAAATGCCACTAATTCCTACACCCACAGAAATATAATTTGCTCCAGTGTTTTAATCCAATATGAACTGCATTGACAAGGAGGGTTATTTGCCAATGTTCTGAAGGCAGGCAGGGTGAGAGGGAAAAGTCTTTACATTTCCCAAGTTTATATCTAGGCCCCAGATGGAAACAATTTTACAACAAAAGAATGAAATCTGGTAGGATATTCTTGAGATCTTGTAAGTTCAGCAGCACGTCACTGGTACTGAGGCCAATTTTCCAGAAGACTGATTTGAATAGCAGAAAAGAGGAGGAGAGGAAGGCTAACTGGAATTCTAAGTTAACCCACAATGTGCTGCAGTCTAGCATTAAATGGGAATTTTATATAAAGCAATAGAAATTATAGAATTATCTCAGGTTATGTGCTTGCCTCAGTTATTAATTTTGACTGATAATATATGTGCCTGCAGCTTTTAAAAGGAAAAGCCTTCAGCACTTTAAAGGAGGCAAGGGAATGATGCAAGTTTCTGTTACTGATTACAGTACTTATAGTACTTTAGAAGATCTGTATTTATAATCCCAACATTTGTCTTTGACATTGTAGGCTTCAATCTGCGACACTTAAAAGCATCATATATTTTGTTGCAAAAATCTACCATTGAAGCAAATAAACGATACCCCCTATCAGCCCACATATCTTTCAAAATAGATTGTTATACTAATCAGTAAGTGAAAACAAAAGGCCTTTTAAAGCCTGCCAGCAAAGATGGAATGAATTACTTGTAAGATGCAGGACTGCAGAGCTGGTAGCCTGCTAAGTAATCATTCTTGGAGACTATTTGCCTTTCACAGTTCTTAAAAAAAGTTTCATGGCAAAATTAACTTCCAATTTAACATCTGTTTCCTAGCAGAGGAAAGATAGTCTGGTGGATTAAAGCTGAGGACTTCTGGACTCAGATTTCCTGAGCAGCCCTGGCCAAATCACTCAATCTCCCTGTACTCCGTTCTGCATGAGTGAAGTGGGAGATAAAAATGCGCTGCCTTTATCACTTGCAATGAAAACTCTTTTGGTGGAAGTTGTGTCTTTTGTGGGGACATAGAGCTCTTGTGACTAAGTGGTTCTGAACTCAGGTCCTTTGGGCCCTATTGTACAAAAAAATGAAGAAAAGTGAACAGAGATCAGGCAGATGTATCACATGCTCGGGGAGTTGTGTCAGATGCACCAGAACTGACAGAAAGAAAAGCTGGTAAAATGAGTTTTAATTAATGACTTGGGGAATTTTTTCACAAAACTATCAGGAGCTTCATGAGTCCTCTAAATGTTTGTTGCTGGGAAAAATCATTTTGACAGACAATCATCCTTTGCAAGGACTCAATGTGCTCAGATGAAAACTAAAACAAGTGAATGTATTCTATTAGGTGTGAGAAGAGCTTTCAGCTCAGATAGCTTGTTTATTTTGAAAATCCTCAAGCTTAGGTAACTTCTAGAAACAAATCCCAAAAAACTGATGCTGATGTTTAGTCTAAGCAATTGGAATTGAAATAATTTTTCAAATTATTGTCTTCTCCTAAAGCAAGAGGATTTCCCCACATTGCTTCAGACATTTAATTCTTAAAAAAATCATTTATATTAGTCTAAATAAGAGCTTTAAATTTTAAGTTAAGTTAGGTTTTAAGTTTAAATAAGAGCTGAAATAATTATTGGGTGAATAAAGATATGTATCAACCAACATTAGAATGAGATGAAAAGCTAAAATAAATATCAAAAATATCTCAAACATGAAAATAAGAAAGCAAATTTGGGTTTCTTCAATCAACCTGACACTAAACTTCTTCCACTGTAAATAAATTCACTGAAAAAACCTGAAGTCAAAAAGCCATGCTGAACAAGGAATTCTGTTCTTATGATACAGATAAAGATTCTGCTCTGAAGATAATCATTCCTGTCTCTCATTCTCTCTTGTGTTCCTTGCAGTCCATGCAAAATGGCACAAAAAGCAGAAGTCAGGGAGCAGTGAAGTAAAATGAGGGCAGAGGGGCACAAGGGCACTCTCAAAGTGGAGAAGGCAGAGCGAGTTAAGTCAATGACCATGTCATCTTAGGAATTTTCATGTTTGTGCAGTTTTTCAAAGCTGGTTCAAGCAGAAAACAGTTAAATGGAGCATAACCAGAAATGAACTAATCAGTTGTTTTGTACTTATTACTGCTCAGGTCAGCATAATCTTTCCATATTTTGATACATTTTTAATCTCATTTTTCAAGCAAAAATAATTTTCCTCTTCTGACACAAATCTCACCCTCCTGAAATATTACTTTCAAAACAAAAGGTTACACATTTTAGAGAAAAACCCCCAAGGCTGTCACTAGAACTAAACAGATAGAAAGAAGTATTTCAAACAAACATTTATGTTTATCTGGTGGTTTAAATTACATTTTTTGAACTTTGATACTGCCAATATGTACAACTCATCAGCACCTGTGTCTTCACCAGGAATATATCACAGGTATGTTTGTAAGAGAGTTTAAAATGCATAGTCATGAAAGATAAATTTTAAATTAGTGATCAGTAATGCTTGTGCATAAAAATTTTTTAGTAAGGATTGGGACCAAGCGACCTACAGAGGTTTCCTCCAAACCAAAATGTTCTATGATCCTATTAAAATCAATTCTTATTAATTATTTTTATCTAATCACTATGAAGATTCATCTCATGTGAGTCATTTTAAATCAAAATGGCTTAGCAAATTGTGTAAACTCCTCACAATCACACCATGATCAAAGGATTCTTCAAACTAAGTTTTCTCACTGACTACACAGGCAATGAAATTATTGGTGGAAAATTGTAGAAAACCATAACTAGGACAGAGAAAAAACCAAGATCAACCAACCAAAAAAAAAGCAAACAACCCCCCCCCCCAAATAGATAAATCACCAGCAACCAGATTATATGACACAGCATATGAATAAATTAAGAAATCCTAATACCACAGAGCCAATTTTTTCTGTTTTTCTTGAAAAGATTTCTGCATTTCTGTGAAATGTCAAATTATTTAGCTTCATTATTTACACATTTTGCTGATTTATGGAAAGTTATGTTCAAAATAATAAACTTTGTTGGAAAAGGTTCAGATTTTGCAGCTTTTGAACTGTTTGACTAGTGTCTATTAACTCAAAGTTGTGTCAGTGAAATAGATAAATGGTTCTCTCAGTTCTTGTTTGCAATATGAAGTCAAGATCTAAGAATAGAAGCCCATTATTCCTCCAGAGTTTTCCCTTCTACTTCCATCATGTGTTTCATCATGATTTAAGTTATGAAGCAGGCTGTGCACAGGAAAAGGTGGGCATTGGGTGGGAATAAGCAGAAGCCTATATAGCATCTTGCATAATGTGTTTGCAATATAGCTATCTTCTTTTATCTCTTCAGTTTGTTAAGTATAAAGAAAAATAATAGATCAGAAAAGATAAGACCTCGAAAGACATAGTGGGGACAATGTGTGTTAAATACAGCCTTCATGTATACAGTTAAAGCTGTTGGCTCAAACCTGCCATGAGTCATGTTCCATTATAGCAATGGAGTGTCAGCCAACAAAATTTGAAATACAACCCAGATTTCTCCTCCTTCAAACAGACTGTAACCTAATGAAATTAAAATGCATATAGAGAAGCTGGGTCAAAAGCACAGAATAACAGAATCGTGATCTGAGTCTTCCACTCTGAACAGCTGAGGAAGATGTAGGGTTCAATGGCCTGGATCCTGTAGATCCCAAGGGACACCATCACAAAACTGAGGCTGGACTCTCAGTTCAGGAGCTTTTGCACTTGAATTCTCCCTGGTATATGGAAACTATTGCTCTTTACACAGCAGTAAGGGCTGGCTTTTAGGCAGAGTCCTTCCCATTTCAAAATACTTCACTTAAATGCTTAATCCCAACATTAGTTCAATTGAACAAGCCCCATGACCTTTGTGAACATGAGTATTTACCTACATGTACCAAAGTGCACCTTGAATCAGGTGTAAATGAAGGGTAGGAAAAAACAGTAATGTGCTAGTAATGTGATGAGGTGGGGAGTTAGCCAGTGGGAGGAGTACATAGTTCATAGACATGATGGAAATTCAGCATTCCATGTCAAAATAAAACATGTGGTGCAAGGAGTCTCCTAAAGTATGCTCTATATTTTTAAAATCTGAAAACACAGTCTTGTGTATATTGTTGAATGAAGCAGTTCATTCCCATAAGATAAGAGAGAATATCGGTGATGTGGATCCATCAAAGTTTGAAATTTCCTGCCTTTTCAAAATCTCTTTATTTACAGCTGCTTTTACAGTTTAGATTTCTTTATTGAATTCTTTCAAAATACTGAATCGTAGACTAGCCATAGGAAGGCAGAAGAAAACCCAGTTTTTCCTTATCTTTTAGCTATTCTATTTTTTTCAACCAAAAATGAATTACTATTATCTTCCTTTCTATATCAGAAGTCTTAATATTTTAATCACTATTTAGTTCATGCTTACTCATATTTAAAAATTATTAAACATTTTCTTAACTATAAATATATTTTCTTATCAGGCTTTTCATTTGTGATTCTACCTTGCAGAAAGTCTTTATTTCTGGGCTATCAGGCAGTTCTTGCTTGCTTGCCTGCTTGCCTGCTTGCCTGCTTTTTTCTTCCTTGCTTTATTGATTTCCTGCTTTTTCTCTCTCATTCCCTTTCTTTCTGCCTCTGTCTCTCTGTCTTTTTCATTTGAGGAATGCCAATTACGGAAACATCTCCTTTAACAATTCTCTTTTTTAGCCCAAAATAAAACACAGCAGTTGAGATTAATTAGAAATGTTAGTATTTTTTTTATTTTTTTGCACAATTTAGACTGACACAGCACTGTATATTCCATGTTAAAGAAAATGCTTAAGTGCAGGCTTCCTAACACTCTTTCTTTACCTACACTGACCATATTTTAAGGGCAGTGTACACCAAGCACAGTCACATCCCTCAGCCATATTTTCTTGCAAATATTAGGACAGCACATGAAACTTAAGAAGAGTTTGTTTCTCAAACCATACAGATAAGTTTAAAACTTTGAGGCTGGTACCCTTCTGTGTAGTATTGGTTTCAGCTAAGTTAAACTCCAGCAATTCAAATAAAGTCTATTCATCTAAATTTACCGAGTGTGAAAAGGAGACACTTTATTGGCTGATCTTTCTCAGATGAGAAGGATTTCTTCACAGAATTTATATGTTATTTATTCTGCAGTAGTCCCTGGGGATTCAGTAATGGATGGGGAACTGGTTGCATCCAGCAGGAGACGGCAATGTGCAGTTGTCCCATGGAACAACAGAAGAGTGAGCCTTTTCCCCCAAAACTATAAGTAAGGCAGAGATCCTGTTTCATGCTTTCCCAAGGGAAAATAATGAATAAACATAGCCAAAACATTCAATTCCATGACTGAGAGATGAGGACAAGCCAAGGCAACATTTTTAAAATAATGGTGTACATTCCATTGAACAGGCTGAAAGGTGACTTCGTAGCTTTTCATATTGAGAATTCTCTACAACAGTCTGCAGCCACTGTCCTCAAAAGGGAATCTTGCAACAGATAGATGCACAGGCATTTTGGGAACTTTGCAGGCTGCATGGGTTTCACTGAGAAATTTCTGATGGACTTCCCAGAAGAAGGGGTTTTCCCATCCAGTTCAACAGATGAGACGGGAAAAAGCTTCTGTGTTGGGCACATAAAAACCCTTAAATAATAAATCAAAGAGAGACCTTTAAGAGCTGTCAAATTCCTGTATAGCCACAGTTGTCAAGCCCAGTAATTAATTTTTCAGGAAGGAATAAAAAATTAGATTTGAATGCTCAGAGAATTAAAAAAGGGCGAAGGAAAGAGATGCCATTTACATATTCAAATGCACATGTGAGATACAACACTGTAGAATCATAGACTGTCTTGAATTGAAATGGACCCATAAGAATCATCAAGTCCTGCTCCCTGCTCCTTGCAAGGCTGCCTGTCACTAAACAGAGTGTCATACTGTAATTCTGCCAGGCTTGATGCTGTTACCACTTCCCTGAAGAGCCTGTCCCAGTGACCAGCTGCCCTCTCAGTGAAGAACTTTTTCATGATTTTTAATCTGAAGTTCCCCTGATGCAGCTTCATTCCATTTCCTCGTGTCCTGTTGCTGGTCACTGGAGAGAGGAGAACACTCTAAGTCCTTCAGAGATCCAGTGCAGAAGATTGCCTGCCCAACATAATTCCCAGTAGATTTAGGTAGACTGGTTGAATTTTTAAATAATCATATATATCTACTCAGGCATTCTAGTTATTGCTTAGATGTCCTGCAGTTGTCTTTACTCTGACATATGGACTCACATGTGTCCTTGTCCCATGTTTTTGTAGTCAACTCCTTTCTTTAATCTTTAATTTCTGGATTCCTTGCAGTTTGTTCCACTAATAGTCACTAAAACAGAACCATTACTTTTACTTGTTAACAATCTTTGTTTTTTCTGTCACTAACAACAACACCCCGTGCTAAATGTCAAATATTATCCTACTTTGTCAGGCCTATTAGGATTATAACCACCATGTTTTTAATTGTTGAAAAGATCTTTGTCTTTCTCACCCAGCTTCAGCCATTAAATATGTGATAAATAGGAGCCCTATTTCTCCTTTCAAGTCCTGCAGAAGGAAAATAAAAGGTCTTCTCTTTATCTCCATTCTTTGTGGAAGTCTATCACTTGCTTCCAGTGTAATTCTGTAACAATGAACAGAGAAATGCTCTGACTACATCAGCTTCACCTCTTACTTGAGCAGAGTAGAACACAGACTTTATGACACTGGCAGTTTTGACTGAATAAAAACGGTTTATCTAAAAGTTTTCTGCTTTAATATGTGTTGGGTTTTTTTTTTTTTTTTTTTTTTTTTTTTTTTTTTTTTTTTTTTTTTAGTTGAAAGCTGAATAAAGAAAATACTATTTTGAAAATTTTAAAATAGATCTGAAAGTGTCTCATTATACCTCCTGGTAACTCCAGTTCTCAGATATGAGGACTCTTTTTCCTCTATGGGATAAATTCCCTAGCTGAATTGTATCCCCTATGGTACAGCTTCCTTTTAAACTCTTGCTAAGCTACTCTTGTGCATGATGAAAAGTCCAAATGTACATATCCTGGGAGATGTTGGAAGTTTACTGGGAATTTAAGCAACCTTGTTGTTTTTGCAAGTAGATATATACATTTGTGAGATGTTTGATATAGATGTTTTTCTAAAACTATTATTTCAAGCACCCACATGGGTACTCTATTCCCAAGCAGTTGTCTGAATTTACCTGTGGCAGACCCCCAGTGATTTAATAGAATAATGAATGACTTCTACAAAGTGCTTGAATGAGAGAAGTAGATTTCACAGAATCACAGGATAGTCTGGTTTGGGAGGGCCCTCTGGAAATAATCTACTCCAAAGCAGGGTCACCTAGAGCAGGTGACACAGGAATGTGTCCAGGGGGGTTTGGAGTGTCTCCAGAGAGAGTCCACACCTTCCCTGGGCAGCTGCTCCAGTGCTCTGCCCCACTCAGTGTAAAAAGTTCTTCCTCAGGTTGATGTGGAACTTCTTGTGTTTCAATTTATGACCATTGCTCCTTGCCCTGTTGCTGGGCCCCACTGAAAAGAATCTGGCACCATCCTCTTGACACCTATCTTGGAGATATTTATGGTGTCCTGTCAGTTTTTTCTTCTCCAGTCTAACCAGGCCCAGCTCCTGCAGGCTCTCCTCCTGAGAGAGATGTTCCAGACCCCTCATCACCTTGGTAGCCTCTGCTGGGCCTTCTCCAGTAGCTTCTTGGCTTCCTAGTCCCCTTTTGAAACCTCAGGATATTCTAACATGAGGACTGAAAAGATTTTTTAAAAAAGCTCTCATATTTTGAAGGATACATTTTCATTTGCTTTTACAACACATTCTGAATTTATTCTTTAGCAATCTGCTTCATCCTGGGACTGCCTCTTGGTTTGTTTGTTTGTTTGATTGTTTATTCTGATTAGAGACATTAAACAGTGAAATACCTCATTTTAAAGATGGTTTAGAATAAACATTCTCATATTTTTAAAAGTCATAGATGTCCATAAGTCCTTCTCACTAGTTTGTACTCCCTTGAAACGTGTCTTATTACTCAGAGCTGCTACTACCTTGATTGACCTTGTCTGACTAGATTTGTTCGCTTTTTTTCCTTTTCTGGTATTGATCAATGCATAACCTCTGTTTCAATTGTCTATAGATATCTTAAGAACACACAGAGAATGCAGTATAAGCAGGAAGAGAGGAAATATACATTTAATCCTGAATTAAATCCCTTGCTGAAATGTTATGAAGAAAATCAATATTAGGCAAGATCCTCACCTGATGTAGATTTGTGTAGCTCTGTGAAAGTGAAAATGTATCCCCCACTGAGAGTCTGGTACAATACATTTTATACAAAAGAGAAACATAGATCCTTTCAGATTGAGTCGCTGTAATGTAATTTTATCATAAATTTTGTATCCATAGCATGTTTCAGTTTGTATCCTAAATCGTATTTTGTATTCTTGGCTTCTTAAATGGGTTGAGGCAATCTCATCACAGCCCCTCTTACTCTAAATAAAATCCTGCAGCATCATCCTTCTGGCAGAACTGTAGGAGATGAACACAAGGTAATGAAAACATGAGAGGCTGCCTCAGCTCAGAACCTAGTTAAGCTTGCTCCTTTCTTGATTTCAAGTGTGTTTGGTCTTTTCCTCTTGTCTTTGGGATGATTCTCCCACTTTCACCTCTGTGTTCAAATTGGTTTAGGTGGTTCCCAGGAGGGAACAGCAGAGCCACAAAGAGTGAGTGCTTGACTGGTATTCAATGCCTCACAGTGGAGTGGGTACTTATTATGAAGGGATCCGGCCTCTCAAGTGGAATAAGATGAAGCTGCTGCCCTCTCAAGTGAAAAATCAAGTGCAGAGATCAAAATGGCTTATTAATACAGACATATGTGGCTCTGTTTTTTACAATTACAGAATGCCCCATTCATAATTTACATTATATCCACAAAGCCCTACATTTTTTTACCTCAGGCATCATACCAAAAGGACTAGAAAATGAGAAAATAATAGTTTTTTGCATGGTACCCAATATTTGGATGTGACAGAGAATCTCATTATTTTCCAAAAAGCTTTCTTTGTCAAAATTTATTAAAGAACAACACTTATGTGGCAATTCACAACAAATTAGTTGGGTTTTTTTAATTTGGTATGCTCCATTGCTAGATGTTCTATATGTGTGGGAAATGTTGATACAACTGAGTCATTGAAGACTGCTTTTATACATCTCATCACTTTAATTTCTTCCTTGCAAATTTACACACATTTACATTACTGTAGAGATGCAGTACTTATATCACAAAATAAAATGGTCTGGTTTAGAGGGCTCTCAGTTGTTACAACCTCATGTTTTATAGACTGAGGCATAATTTTAAATATAATTAATAGGTACTTGGGTGTTTGGCACTTTGGAGGGAAGGAATCTTCGATAAACTGAAACTTGAGCACATTTAATCATGACTTGTCAGTTGTGTTTGCCATTTCACACCGAGCCTCTGTCACAACCACTCCAGATAGTCATACTTTACTCCACATGTTGTCATTTAACTGCTTTGTACTTTTCTGATTTACTTTGCCACAAACTGCAGTGTCAGCACAGACCTGAGTGTGCACTTAGTGTTATAATGCATTTTGAAAGTACGGGATTTTAAGTACTATATTGCAATTTTTTGTTCAGACTGTCGTGATGCAAACCATGATCCTGGACAGGATGAATTATATCACTGTTCTATGGCCTACAGTTTGAAATAGGGCTTGATTTTATGATAAACACATTTCTGCCATTACAAACAGAATAAAAACAGATTTACAATGCCATGGCATTTTATTAGGAAAATGTGAAAACAACAGTTTTACAATGCTCGGTTTGTGGTCTAGTACATTCCTCAGTGTTATTACAACTCAGAGTACACATTCTCATTCTCTGGGCCAATGTTATTTAAAACACAACCGGGAACACTTTTCAAATGCTGCCAGCATCCCTTTGACTCTATTTCATCAATAGGTGTCCTGGTAGTAATCTCTTCTTTTTTTCTTTTTTTTCTTTTTTTTTTCTTTTTTTTTTTTGACTACCAGTCTTCTTGTATTACAGTTTTACCTCCCAGCAGGCTCAGCTCCTCAGGAGCAGCTCCATCTGTCCAAGGTCAAGGATCTACAGTGTTTCTGCAGCTGCAGTTTTGGCAAAGCAACTTCATGGCCCCTTGGCCCTCCCTGAGCAGTGGCTGAAAGATGGGACTGTCAGTGGCTGATGCTGACTTCTGCTCCATTGATAATTTCATAGAATCACAAAATGGTTTGGCTTAAAAACCATCTCATTCCAAGCCCCCTGCCCTGAGCAGGGACACCTTCCACCAGACCAGGTTGCTCAGTGCTCCATGCAACTAATCTAACTCTACTTATTTTCAGTTTGAAGTCATTACCCTTGTCTTGTCACTATATCCTCTCATAAAAAAGTTCATCTACGTTTTTTTATAAGGTCAAAATCAAACTGTTATATCAAAGCCCTGTACTGGAACCTGGTCCAAAGCTTGCCTCTTGGCACTTCTGGAAATGGAGCCACTGGGATGTCTAAACAGACATTAGGATCCTGGCTTCTGATATTCAAGGAGGGTACCTAAGGTCTACTACTCTGGCTTTTCTTAACTGGAGAGGTCTTGGGTCAAGCGCTGATGGCTTTGGAAAGACACAGCTCTAAATTTTGAGACCTTAAATCAGAGTTTCCAGTGGTGGAATAAGTGACTACCTGCATTTTATACAACAAATTAAAGTGAGTTGTGACAGCACTTATATGATATTTTTTACTTACTAGGTCCTTTGGCTTAATTTTATATTTCCTTGGGCAGCTATACAGGTACACAAACCCAAAAGGTAATGGATATCCTAAGGAACAAAAAATAATTCCCTGATCTCAGAGGGCTGTTTGAATTGCCTGTGGTTTTTGAAATCTAATACTAAGGATCCAGAGATCCTTTGGGTTTTTTTTTTTTTTTACATACCTTGGAATTCCATCAGTAAGGATAACATCTACAAGCCACCCCTTTGTGTCTCACTTGACAAAGTGATATAAGTGTCACTCAGATGGGCTTATGATAAGGACAGTCACCCTACATGCAATTGTACTGAATTAGGGGTACTAATTTAATGTTAATTAACTGCACAAATAAAAAAGTTAGTAAATATCCTACAATTTGCCAAAAATGCCCAGCCTTCTTTCGATTGTGTCATTTTAATGGCAGACTGGACACCTATACAGAATTCTGAAGCCACAGTCAATCTGCATCACTTTAAGAGCCCCAAAAACCTACAGGACAAAAGAAACTAACAGCTCAGACTGAGCACAAAGATTTATAATGTACTCAATATGGCTCACACTCATTGGGCCACCTATGTGACTTGAGTATTTTCCAAATATATTAGTACAAAATGCTCCAGGCATCCGTTCAGACCCCAGAAGCCTGTAGAAACTCTTGGATCTTTTGCCAGACCCCAGAAACCTGTAGTTACCCTGGCTGTTTTGTTTTGATGCATGGATTCATTCTTATACTTTCTACTTTGTTTTTCTTGCCTTTTAAAAAAACCATATTAATATTCAGAGGAAAAGGGAAGACAAACAAGGAAGAAGAATTTATCTCTTACTAGCTTCTGATGGATCCATCAGTTTGATTCCTTTCAGTTGTGTCTGTCACTTTCCATTCTTTAAGGAATTTAATAATTTGTACTTTTTCCATATGGTTGATGTCAATTTAGGCAGAAAAAAAAGGCTTAGTCAAAAGGAAAGGTGATGTCTCCTAACCAGATGGTAAAGAAATTATTGATACTAGAGCACTTCACATCTGAAGGATGGGGTGCCAACCACAGGGGCCTGGACAATGTCCAGTCTCTGTATGGGGAAGTCAAAGGATGAGCTGTCTAAAGCTGAGGCTAAAGAAGAAGATGAGAGGGAGAGATGCAGATTTGCCAAGAAATGTTGCTGCAATAGACTGGAAACTGAAGACATGGTTATGATCACAGTCCTACTCATGTCTCATAGCCTTGAACCACTGAGCACGAGCAAAGGGGGCTCACATCATGTGAAATGGTTGAAGTAGAAATAAGAGAAATGATTGCAAGAGTAAAATCAATAAGTCACAGTAGTTGATTTCCAATTTTATACAGTCTAATTTAGGTTTTTGTCATTAAATCACAATAATTTGTATTTTTCCTGAGCACAGCTGCAACACAACCAATCAGATCTATGTTTTGTAGTATTTTCCGTTCTCCAGAAGATTCAGCCAGTCAACAAAGATCCATAGTTTTGCCAATTTCATCTCTCTGCAGTTTTTTTCATATTCATTCAAGTCAAAGCAATGAAAATGACCAAGCTTCCTTTTGCTGCATAGAGAAAGCAAACATGGGAGGGATTTTACTTTCTTTTCTGAGGAACTAGTTGTGAAGATTGAAAAACTTCAGTGACAAAAGAGAAGTATGTTTTAAGGAGTTAAGTGACCAGTAGGACAATATTATTTGAACCTCTGTGAATGTATGATTATTGTGTGTTATGAAAACCAGAAGAATCTTAAGACAGTAACTAAAATCCATCCTACACACCAGAGGTGAGGACCACAAAACTGTTCTGACCATCTGACCCAAGGCATACAAAGATGACTTATAAAGCTTTTGGTTCTATAATATCAGAAAGCTCTAACTTAGGGATTTTTCTCAGACCAATCAAAATGTCATATTTACCAACTAATCATCTGCTGCAGCCAAACTAAAAGCAACATAATCTATAATTGCAGCTTTGAATGATTAATTTAGACACTGTGCACGCAGCCTAGAAATGAACTTGTGCTGTAGCAGGTCATCTGTGGTTTGGAAAAGTTCATCTAGAGGTCACTGAACACAGGTAGCATGAATAATTTACATTTTTTATAGGTATAGGAAGAAATAGCTTATGCTATATTCAAACCCAGTGCTAAACAAAGGGGTCTTTGAAAATTAAATTGGATTTATTACATGTGGTACAAATTTTAAAGCTAAATTGCTCTCCACATACAAGGGCATAAATTTGATTGAATTCCTAAAGGCACTTTCAATCTCTGCTACCTAATTCTAAGCCAGTTATTTTTCATAGTTACAATTCAGCTAATCAGATTTGATACGTGACTCCACTTGTAAACATGTCCTGAAAAAATTAGTGATAGATAGAGAACAAACAGAATCAGCTGCACAGGGGAAAGGCTAGTTCTCTGCTAATAAAGTTCAAAATTAATTTATGGCATATTTGGTTGTGTTAAGGCTAAAGGCCCAAACACTCTCTCAAATATCCAAGTGCAGCTTCCATTGACTTCCCTGGGAATGGTGCTTGTTTTTCTGAAGTCAGAGCTGAGCCATAAGCATTTGTGTAAGATAAAGTATTCCAAACCTAGCAGTGGTACAAAAAATAATAACAACAACAACAACAAAAAGAAAAGTGATCAGTTACATGAGAAAATAATTTTAAGAACTTCAAATGTTAAATAAAACTATGATTCCTTGCATAAGAAACCAGAGATAATGAAACTGAGGTGAAACCACTACTGTTTTTCTTTGAATAGAACAAATACTGTGACTCCTTGTCATTCATAACTCCCTTAAAATAGTATGTATACCAGGATTTGGATCCCAGGATAATTTCCTTCTGCATCATCCACATATCTTCAGAAAATAATTACACTCCAGTCATCTATTTTAAAGTTCTGGGAGCTACATATTCTGTAGCTTGCTGCTTTTATGAGAGTGTTTTTCAAAATCTGGGGAGAGGAGAGTGCAGGATAACTCAGAATAACTGATAAGGAGAATATATAAAGATTATAGTTGGTTACATACTGTTATGACATTGGAAATGGTAATTCACTGACTTTATTTAGCTACAGGAGATGAAAATAGTGATGCCAACCTATGTAAATTCATAAGAAAAAAGTCAGCTTGCCTGTTGTCACTGAGGTTAATGGAAGTGGCAAACATTTAAGAAGTCTATGGAATTGTTATTCCTGTGGAGGAGTAGATTTAGCTGGATTAACTGAGCCCAAGTTATCAAAGTGAATATGCTTCAGCCCAGGTAATCATAACATGATTGCAAATACTCCAGGGACATAATTTTTCTTTTCCAGCAGTTATAAACAATTTGTGACATTTATCGTTTTTAGTCTCTAAAATTTGGTAAAATGCCTAATAAAAATAGGACCTGTTCTGGGTCTTAATCATCTATAGAAATCTTCTGTATCATACCAACAATCAGCAATTGAAATTGCTTCCATCTTTGGCTTGATTAGTCAAGTGCTTTGTCAAACCACAGATGCTATTCTTTCACCTGTTCCTCACTTTGACACATCTCTCAATGGCTGTGTCAGTGATACTGCTTTTGAGACTGACAGCTGTGAAAAACTGCTTATGTTTCCAGCATCTCTTCCTCTTTGTAAATTTTACAGTGTAAATCTTCAGGAAGTTTGTCACTCTTAGCTGAGCAAGTGTTTTATAGCATAGCTTCAAATGCCAGACCTGGATTTCTTTTGTCTCTGGAGACAAATTCCAACCTCTTTTATTCTTACCCTACTCTTGCCTTTTCTGTTAAAGCTAGCAAGGGTGCAAGATATTTAAATTACTGTGGAGAGTGGCCTAGCACTTCTGAATAAACACATACAAAAAGCTGTGCATAGCAGTTCTGATTAAGGATTCTCAACTCTTTTTTCCTGTTTATAAAGCAATGTATGTGTGCTTAATACTGTAATTAAACAAAAGACAAGCACATTGGCAAAAAAATCTTTCAGTCAGGGTTCTGAGCTGGCAGCTATATCCTTATGAGCACACTGATGAAAGGAAAGGTAGTTGTCAGAAAAAAGAGGAAAACCTGGTATATGGAAAGCATTGTCTCTGTGGATTGTTCATAAATCAAATAACTGAGGTTTCCCTTCTCAATGTCTCTTGAGTTTTGCTGGTGATCACCACATGGCAGAGTTTTCAAGTGTTACATGAGACAGAAATGATCACATTCTCCATCCAAATGGCATCATTCAAGTGTTAATTCTTTGCATTTTGCTGGGAAGTGGCATGTTACTGCTTCTCCTTGTCTTGGCTCTTCTCTTTTCAGTGCAGCCTTTTACATTAGAAAACAAAACAAACAAAACAAACAAACAAACCAACCAAACAAACAAAAAGAAAATTTAAAAAAAGCCCTGCAAGCATTACAAAGTGTCCACTTCATAGAATCATACATTTGACAGGTTGGAAGGGACTTTAAAAATCATCTAGTTCCAGCTTCCCTTCTGTGGACAGGACACCTTTCACTAGGCAACTTGATTAACCCACATGCACAAAATAAGTCTCTGTCTTTCCATATTTCTCTCCATTAACAGCAAAAAACTCACAGTTTTAAAATTCAGTAATGAATCAGCTACATGTGGGATTACATTATCTATTGTGCATTCTTAGATGAATGTTTCAGACATCCAATTTGTTATTATTTTTTACACATAAGAACTCCAAAATCAAACTTATTTTTAGTTTAAAATTGGGGTGGCTTTTCACAGCTTTTTACAAAGGAACAAAATGCTTTTCATATGAGAGTTGTAATGGATGGTGGCTGAAAAAAAAAAAGCTAGAGGACAGATTCATTAACAGTTACCACATTGATATTATTTGGGATGAATGAAAACACTTAAGGAACGTGTAAGTCATGCCCGTTCTTCTACAGTGGTTCAATTGGTTACTGAATCCTGAATCTAACAGGATTAATTTTTTGGAACATGCAAAAGACCTCTGGACAAACAGATGTCTGAGAAACCTTGAGCCATTCTTCAAGATACAGGTCTCTGAATGTGTCACCTGAGAGTGCAGCACATTGTAAAACAGAAAAGAAGAAAATTATTGCTGTTTTAATATGGTTCCTTCTTACCTCTCATGGCCTGACAAAGACCATGGAAGGGTCCCCATGTGGGACTGACTGCACATGAACAAATAATTGAGGAGAGAGCCTTTTAGATCCAGGTTTTATTCATAGTTTTAATGTCTCCTGCAACAGAAAATTAGTCACTTGAAATGTGAAGTCATGAAATGTAAAATATTAAATGTCATTTTATTTTTAATAATAACCCTTCTTTCTGCTAACAGCATAGAATATTTTGCAAGCAAAATGCCAACCTGTCTAAGTCTTTCAGGATATATCATAGATGTCTTAGGAACTTTCTTAAGCAGGAGGGAGAAAAGTTGACTGAACTAATCAGAAATACACATTGCTGTAATTCAAATCTGATGCCAGTCTCTTCCAGGTGAAATGATAAAATATCAGAAATGGGAAGGAAAAGAACCAGAATATCAAAGAAAGTCAATGAACAGGCAAAGCAGTGAAAATAGCTGCAGAAACTATCCTGTAAAAATAGTGAAAAAAGAAATGTTCTAAACCTGGTGTGCTACCTGAGGTCAGTGATGACCAGGAGGAAAGACAGAGTGCTCTGGTCATCTATAAATAATTGAAGACTAGAAAATCAGCAAGAAAGTGCTGGTTATGGTGACCCAGTATCATGTCAATAAAACTAATGGATTAAAAATGACTGAAGGAACATTTAGCAAAATTTCCTAACAATATGATCTATTATATTGTAGAAACCTCTCCCAAGAGGAGTGGTGGAAATCCATTGTTTGAGCCATATACAGTTGAGCTTGGACAAGAGAGTGGAGAATGCACTCTGAGGAATAATGCTGCACTGGAAGGGGTTTGAAGAATGGGCTAAATGATTTTACAAGGCTTTTCCAGCACTTTTGATATTGTTTTTGGCAAAAGTGTTATGAAAACAAAACAGAAAAAGTTATTCATGGACTTATCTCTTTGTTAAATCTCCTTGAAAAATCCCCTAGCATCTTTTTTCTGCATCAATGCTGCTAGTTTTAGCATCATTTTTATATGCTCCAATTAAAATTTTGCTTTCTGTTCTCAAGAGTCTTTCTGATTTGAAATAAAACTCTTGCTCTAAGTAGAAGATTACTTGTCAATGTGTTATAAGGAGCCTGCTGCATAAACTAAGACCAAGAAAGACTTTTAACATAAATTCTTACATCTACAAATGAATTATTGTAGTACTCCATACCAAGAATTTTTGTAAATAGAAGTAAACTTCACCTTTTCTGCAGGTTGGCATACATCTTTTAAGAAAAGCGGTTCTTCTATAACAAAATTTCCATCAAAATTAGTTCAGCTGTTCCTCAGATGGTTCTTTCTCTAAGCTCTTAAAAACTGGAATAAAAGTTTTGTGTAGACTTGTCAGTGGCTTCATCTTATTTGGCCTCAGTCTGGGGAAAGGCAAGACTTCAGAGGCCACAGTTTCCCTGTTTGTCTTGTCCTGATCCTGTGCTCTCCTGTTACACTCCTTGGGAATCTGGCTTTTGTGAACTAAGGCAGAGAATGGGTGGGAACTACCTGTTACTAGAATAATTTCTTCCCTGTGGAGAGTAGAGAGCTGGCCCACCCAGGACCTGCTCTGTGATTTGGCCTTCACACACAGATTTCTTATTCTTATTTCAGTCTCCCCTACGACTCCTCTGAAACCATTTCCTCCCCATTCACCCTCACCTCCTGCCCTGAAATAATTTATAAAAAACAAATTCCAGAAACATTATAGTGTTGGGCCCAAAGGATTAATTCTCATGGTTTTAAAAGACCAAAGGCCCTATCACAATCATTTTCAAAAAACTTGAACATATTCTGTCACAGAGATAGGTCAGATTTGTGTCCTACTTTCTTACTTAATAGACCAGAGGGTAGTGGTTTCTTACAGAGACAACATCTGCTGCAGTGACCATGAGATGCCAAAGTTTTGGATCCTGTGAGGAGGGCGAATGGCAAAAAATTATTATTGCAAGCCCAGACCCCAGGAGGCCAGGCACTGGGGCTGACTTCAAAGTATGCTGT
Source organism: Parus major (assembly GCF_001522545.3). Lineage (NCBI taxonomy): Eukaryota > Metazoa > Chordata > Aves > Passeriformes > Paridae > Parus > Parus major. Next base: position 102,515,543 of record NC_031768.1, read on the forward strand.
GGGATACGGAGAGAAGAGGGGAGAAGAAGAAGTCATTGATTTCCAAGTACCACCTTCTCCAAGCTCAAGAATGGTCCATCCCCCTGTGCAGGAGGAAGCCAAGCCAAAAAGTCTGTACGGACGAACAAGGAGCTGCTGACAAACCCCAAACATGAAAAGGAAGGACTAAGGTGGAAACAAGGTCAAGTGACTTGGGAGGAATATAGAGACACTGTCTGACCTTGCCAGGATGGGTTTAGTGAAGTCACACCCCACCTAGACTGGAACTTGGCAAGGAAAATGAATGACAACAAGAAGGACTCCCCCAGGTCCTTCATCAGCAAAAGGAAGACCAGGGAAACTGTGGACTTGCTTCTGAATGGGGCAGGAAATGGCATGACAAGGGGCATTGAGAGGGCTGAATTATAAACTGGCAAGGTCAATGTGCCCACCTCAGTCTCAACAGGTAAAATTTGCCCTGAAAGTCCTCTGTGAAAAGCTGTGGCAACTGGGGGAAGTTCCTGAGGACTGGAGAAAAGCGAACATCACCCCGATTTTCAAGAGCCAGATGGAAAATCCAGAGCACTACAGAGTGGTCAGCCTCCTCATAATTCCTGGGAAAGTGATGGGGCAAACAACCCTGGAAACCATTTTTAAACATATGAAAGTCAAGAGTGTGACTGGGGCGAGTCAGAATGGGTATAGACAGAGTTGGGACTCTCCAGCCTGAAGCAGAGAAGACCCAGGGAAATCTTGTCAATGTGTATAAATAACTGAAGTGGCACATAAAGAAGATGGAGTCAGAACCCTGTCTTGTCACTAAGCTCCCCAGAGAAGAGGCAATTGGAACAAATTGAAATACAGGAAACCAAGGAAAGCACCTTTACACAGAGGTGTGTAGTGATTCGACCTTGGGGGGGATGTCAGGTGCCCAACAATTCACTCTATCACTTCCCTTCTCAGCAAGATAGGGGGAAGAAAGTCACATGGAAAAGAACTTGCCAGTCAAGTGAGAAGCAGTTTAATGTAGTAAAAGCAAAGGCCACACATGGAAGCAAAGGCAAACAAAAGATTCATTCTCTGCTTCCCGTCAGCAGGCAATGTCTGATGGCCTTGATGCTGTGGGAGCACTTCTCAGCAGTACCCAAACACTGGCAGGTTCTCAACTCCCTTCTGGCTGCCAGTGCAAAGTCCAGCACTGTGAGGGCTGCTGTGAAAGAATTGACTCCATCTCAGCCAGACCCAGCTCAAGGGTCATCAAACACTGGTGGATGTTGCCCAGAGGAGCTGTGGAGTCTCCACCTCTGGAGTTACTCCAAACTTGACATGTCCCCAAGCAACCTGGTCTGGCTCTGCTGTGGGCAGGGAGTTGGACCAGGTCATCTCCTGATGTGTGTTCCTGCCTCAACTGCGTTTGTGTCTTAGATAGAAAATCCTATTGAGGAGTGATGAATAGATAATCAAGCAGAGTATAATGTTAGCACATAGTTCAGCAATAGCTGGAGAGTACAGTAAAACATTTCCTCCCTGCTAAAGAAGAAAAGTATTTGCTAAATGTTTTTCTTTTAATAGAAAACCTCTACAGAATGTGACAGAGGAGCTGTTGACTCTATGAAAATGCTTGATTGGTAGAGAAAATACAAAAAGCTGAGTCAGATTCTGCTCTACTTCCATCTTTTTCATGCTCTCAAAAGCTTCAGGACAACATTAATTTAGATTTAACATTAGTGAGGGAAGTCTAAATAATTAGCTGAGCCACAATACCCTGAAATCTCTTGCTAAGTTTGGTTTCAGATATAGTTTTTCTGTCTGAATGCCTCATCCTACTGCTCAGATTAAGTGATTTTTCTGTCCTTTAAATAATGTTCTTTAGCTATTCAGCAAAGAGAAATCTCAGTTTTAAAACTGCAGCCATCTTTTAATCTGAATTTTTGTAGATACTGAATTACCTTTGGCAACAGTTTTTTTTTGCAAATTAAGAAAGTGATAATTTCATGGCTAAATTTCATAGTTTTGACCTTTTCCTGGTATTAATTATAAATATTAGATCAGCCCAAAAATATTTTTCTGTTATTCAATTCCCAAATCAAAGCCATTTGCACCAAACACCCCAAAGTGACAGAAAATCCAAGCTAACTTTGTTCTACACTTTGGTTTATTTTCTTTATCCACATGAGCTCTTTGAAAATAAAAACACAATATGGCAAGCTAAGCACATTTTAAAGCCTGCCCTAACCTTTCAAAGAACTGTCATGCAGCAAAACAAAGTTGTATAACTTATAGTTTGGAAGAGGAGAGAATATTACAGTTTATAGTTTTAAGATATTTTTGGCCTATTCAGAAATGTACAGTTTTTTTAAAAATATGGATTTCTTTGTTAGTACTTTTGAAAACAATGTTCACAGATTGGTATGTATTTTGGAAGGATTCAAAACCCAGGTGAAATGGAACAATGGAAAAAAAAATCACCTGGCATTGTTCCCTTGAACTATCAAAGTAGACATGGCATTTTCTACCTGTTGAGAGTATGACCCAATATTAACAAATACAAGATATTCAAATGTTAATTCTCAGATGCAGGTAGGTTTAGATGAGCATATAATTCTGCCAGAAACACAGCAATATAAACATACATCCATACATAAGGTATAAAACATTATAAGAAGAGACATTTATTGAGACAATGGAGAAGGGAAAAGGAAAATCTCAGAACACAAACACAGTGAATAAGGCAACTTCATAATATAATGGTCAGATTTATTTTTCCTATGAATTTATCCTCTAGTTGCTGGATGACTTAATTTTTCCTAGTGGAGAACTTTTCCTTCATGACTTTTTTTTTTTTTGGAACTGATTTGAAGTTCACTAATTTGAAAAACGAACTCTAACTTGACAATTCATAAATATTCCCTCAGAGTTATTTCCAGCTCAATATGTGCTGAACTTTGCAATGTTTATCAGATGTTAAAATTGATAAAGAAGTGATGATTAAAGCAATGATGGCATTACACACACAATGAAGGTGCTTTCTGAATGAATAAACACACTGTGCATTCACCTAAATGCATATAAATATATATATATAGATTATATAATATTCCATGTGCAGGTAGGAAGGCAGTGTTCAGCATAACCTATTTCTGAGGCTCTCAGTTTGAACACAGTGCACTTCAATTCCATGGAACTGTATTTAAAATAAACCATTCCCTCCAACAGCATGGCTGCTCTTTGTGTCACTGCCGCTATCCTGAGAGGTGCTTTATTTGGAGCATGAAAAAGAGGAAGGAAAAACCCCCTCCAAACATTTTTGATTTACAGCAAGGAAATAGATTGTCATGTTGGAGTCTCCCATAGCTCCATGGCAGGCACACTGTTGAGGATATGAAGAGGCTCATTTGTTTATGGCACAAGCCCAAGCCACAAAAAAAAAGGGAGGGTCCAGAAGAGATCAGAGTATCTCATGACTGGCTCTGTCTTGTGCACGCTTTTTCTCTACATAAAACCTTAAATCATGCACTTAAAAACCACGAGACAAGAAATATTGGAGATCAAAGCCTAATGCTTTGACACACCAATGAATTAGCTTATCTGCACAATGGCTGCACCACTTTCAGCAAGGAATGTAAATTCCAGCGAGGCAGCATCGGGATCCCATGGCTTGACAAGGTAGTATAGCTACAGATGAAAATGCTGAGGAAGTTCAAAGCCACCTGAGGAGGGGTTTCTTAGCAACAGACAGATCATGAATCAAAGGAAGAGAATGTGATATAGCTATTTTTAATGTTACAAACCAAACTGAGATATTAAGGCCCTTAAAACCTGCATTTTTTGCTATGTAACCAGCTTAAATGAAATGCTGGTGCTTTAATACATTTAAAGATTTTACTGTGTCTGGCTTGTAATGATCTCCAGCATGCAGATGTGTAAGCAAGAATAAACCTCAAGAATAACTAATGTGCTACAAATAAATCATTTCACTCTATTGATTAGTCTTCACAGAAGAAGATGTAGGGGGGAGAATTCAAATAACTGGCAATTATAAGAGTCCAAATAAAACCTGATTCATAAGGGAGAAATCTCTTAGCAATTTATCCAGAGAAAACCCCTGAAATGAACGTGTTTGGCTTGTAATGCTGTGAGACAAAGGGCCAAAGGGGCAATTAATTTTCATTGGTGACAACCCAAAAACTGAACAGCTCTACAGTAACTTTTCTAGTGGTTGGGAAATCAGTGCAACCTGCCAGTGTGATGTGTGTGTGTGTGTGTGTATGTTGAATTAATCTGGTCCTGAAGCATTTGGGTAATGTTAATATTATCCATTCCACTAGTTAATTTGAGAGGGTAGGAAATAAAAATGAATAAAAATGATGTGGATGCCTGTCTGCTGAGATCACCAGAATCAAAGGAACTGAAAATAACAGATTGAAAAGCAGGTTAAAAATACCCAAATAACATTTTTTTTTTTTTTTAAGAGGAGATATTTTAATGCAAATTGTTCTGTAAAACATAAAAAGCTTTTTAAAATGAGCTTTTGTGTTTCAGGTTTTATGTGATTTTTTTTCTAGCAGTGTACTTTTTCATTGCTTCTGAAGTATCTTCTGATTCTGAAAACTGAGGAGAAGCCTTCAAAGTTGCTTTTTTTTTTCCTCAGTGATCTCTAGGTCACAGCTTCTTTGGCTCACCACTCAAGGCTTGCTGCTCCTGAATCATGGTATTACACTGACCCTGCTGCTGTCACTGTGGACTTGTTGGACCACAGAAAGCTGGAGAGCAAAGAACTGAAGAGTTCCATAACCTTGCTTTCCTCCAAGGAGAGACCCATTCCCTGAGTAAGAGAAAGTAATGCTGGAGGAAAATAAGAGTGGTTTAGGGAGTCCTGGGTGCCACTGACCTCTCATGAGACCATGGGGATAACGAGTGGAGGCAGACCCAGGCCTCCAGCAGCAACAGCTCCAAGACACTGAGCTGTTTTCTGGCTCCAAATGCAGCTTCTTCAGCATCTGGGAAAGTACAGCAGGACCTTAATAATAGAAACACAAATGTCCTTTCTCTCTAATAGTCCAAACTGAAATCCTGGCTAAACCCACCAAGATTTTTGCTTATTGAAGTCCATTCTAGATCCAGTTTATCTAATTCAAAGCATCTCTCATTAATCTAAAAATAATTCTGGCATGGATGCAGCAAGGCAATTAATGCTACTGTTCAAAATTAACATTCAGTGATATTACTGAGTAATATGGGTCAAAGGGGATTGAACTGGCAGCATATTTGCTTTAAAATTTAGTTTTCTGTCACCACTGCAATCACAAAATTTTGTTCCTCATTAAAAAAAAATTGTATATATCAGTTGTCTAAAAACTTTTTGTGCTCACATAAAACCTCCAAGTTTTTTGTGTTACTGCTTTCTAATAGGATGGACAATTTCACATTCTTGAGGTTCAAATCTGTCAGAGCTTATGCACAAAAGTGGAAGCTGACTTTGGAAGCTCCAACACTTTGCAGCTGCTGCAGTGATTTTGACATCAGAGAAATACCAAGCATCAAGAAAGCAAAGATTATCAGAAACACACAGTTTTGATAAATCTGCATGATAACTGGCAGAAACATTAGTGACAGCAAGTTATCCCAAAAAGCAAATCTGCATTTGTCCAACAATGAAAAATTACATATAGAAAGAACATTGCACGGCTTACAAAATTTTAAAGCTCAATATATATAATTTATTGCTGATTTTTGAATCCTCATTGTTTGAAAAGAGACACACTCAAAGTTCTAATAGATGTTTGAACAAGGAAAAAGGCCTTTACTAGAAAGAGAGGAAAAAAATCTGCATGAAAGGTTTGAACTTTTAACAGTGAATAAATAAAGGTTTTATTTAAGTCTGGGATTTAATTCACACCCAGCTTATGGTAAAAGGACCAAACTGATTTGTAGGGACAAACTTGCAAAAGTAAAACAAATTCTTATAAAGAGAAAACCAAGAGAAGAAGAAGATTTGAAGGATTTTCTCCCTTTCTCACAGGAAACTGCCTTGGGAGTCTCTTACTTCTTCACTTTTCCTAAAAAGAACAAGCAGAAGGCATTTTTTCCTCTCAGACTTCCTCTGAACAGTTTCTCTCAGGCAAACACCTCTGCATATTTGTCTTTGAAAGAGAACATCTAGTTCCTCGTAGTATTTAATATGTGATCTGAAAAACCTCAGTGTTCCTCAAAATGGATTTTAAAATACTTTGGATGAATGTCACTTGGAGATAAAAAAAAGAGGATGGTTTGTGTGCAATGATGATCACTGTGTTTAAGGTTGGAAGTGTTTAGTCATCAAGTAGGACAGGCACAGAATTGACTTTAACAGAACTTGACATGGGAAGTCAGAAGATGTAGGTTTAAGTACAATCTTCACAACTGAAACAGTGAATTAGCTGAATTAGGTTTTTGGTTACAGGTGCTCATCAAACCCTGTTTTAGTTTCTAGAGCTTATTTTCCATGACAAACCCACGTTTTCAAATTAGAGCCTATTAGGAAACTGTCAAAATAGCTTTTCTAAGACTTTTCATGCATGATGTCAGTCTGTGCAGTGAGTATTAAGAAAGTTAAATGCAACTAAAAAAGGATAGGGACAAATTATTGGTTTAGTCTGTAAATACCAAGTGCATCACCTTTAGTGTGAGATTAAATGCAACTGAATGTGAAAGCAAGAGGGCAATGAGTCCTCAGGCTCTCTGTTTTGATATAAGTGAAAGAAAAGTTTTATATCCTGACTCTGCAAAATTCATTCATGATTTGCTTTAGTTCTATATATGGTCCCACTGGCTCATCGTCCTTTGTATCCACTGTATTTCAAAATACAATGGTTTTATAATTCAGTAATTAGGATCTTAAATTTGCTTTAAGTACTTAAACTGTGCCTTCACTGCCCAAACTTTCAGTCTGCTGAGCAGCACAGGAGAGGTTAATTTTTGGAACACTTTCCTTTACTCTCTTGTTTTGTTTTTTGCATTAAGTGTATTTCTTGGCTTGGGAAGATTTTATGTTTTGGATGCATTAAAAATGTTTCAGCACTGGGAAGAAGAGAAATGGAGAGAGGAAAAAACTGGAAAGAATGAAGAAGGTGAAGCAAAACTTGTACAAAACACATTATAGAGATTTTCCACCTTTCTGAGTAGGATTTATTAGAGGAGAAATGTTACCAAGAGAACCTTTAGCATAAATATCTCAGCTCACTAGTTGGTAAGACAGACAATTAATCTTGATAATATTCCAAGTAATTTTTATGTCTCATATTCAATGAGACTAAAATCAAAAAGCCACAATGAGAATTATAAAAACAAAATAACCTAATTATTTATTGCATAAAAGAAGAAAAATTAGATCCTCTGCTGTTCTGAAAACTGTAGGTATACACAGGGAGGGCTGAACTTTGAGTCTTGTTCAGCAGTTATTGTATTGCATTTCTTTATTTTTTAACTCAGAGAAGATGAAAACTTCTTTCAGCAATTGTGCCCTCAGTAAGAATCAGATGCTCTGCTCTTCCTCTCTGTGCAAATCCCTGTGCTCTATGACAGAACCAATAATTCTAGAGCTCATTGCAGGGCTCAGTTAACATTTTGGGCAGCTGATTTGACTGCTGGATGCAGCCCTTTGCTATTCATTTGGCAATTTGCAATTTATGTCTGAAATTCAGAGAAAGAGAAATGGGTACTTGTCAAGATCTTCAGGTTCAAGACACACTTGCACAGAAGACAAACTTTTTCAGAATCAATAACTGAGAATGGCTTTCATACTTCAGAGGTTCATTTTACACTTAATTTTAACTAAAGAAAATCTTGATGTCAAGATACATTTCTAGAAATAATTAAAAATAGAAGCAGAAAGGTTCCTGTGGGGGAGTTCACCCCACATTAGCACAATGTTAGGGGGGCCCTTGAGAAACTTTGGTCACCTTTGGTTGACCTTGTGGAGCAGCCATGGGCAGTGTCACCTGCTGAGGCAGAGCTGGAACCTGCCTTCCAGGTGTGCATCTAGAGCACCCAACAGAAAACTGGGTCTTGTTTAGACTCAGGCTAGTCCAAAACCTCTTCCCCATCCTAAAATGCATCACCAAGTCCTCAGGACAAGCTGCTCTCACACTACTCTGATGAGTTGTCTGGGAGATGCTCTTCTTTCTTTGCTATAGTGGAGTGCACAAGGCATTTCTACATGCCTAAAGTTAGGTGAAATTAATGTTGTTTTGCACTGGAACAACCCACATTTGCCAACATTTGTCTGTATTGCAAGACTCATTTTTTCTTCCTTTTAGCTTGGAGGAAGGTTGGAAATGGTAGGGTTGGAATAAGATTAACTGGCAGCAAGATAGGAAGTTTTTTACAGTGTTTGTGTTTATGTTGTTGCTTTTCCTTCTAAGGAAAAAAATAATAATAAAAAAAATCTTCCATTCAAACCACAGAAAAAGTATGAAAGGAACAATTTTCCAAGGCAGAAAACCAAATATCAGTGAATTTCACTAAAAGCTGGATATCTGTTCTTCAGATATTTTAAACTCTTTATTTAAACACGTTTATCAGCCAAGCTAAAAGGAGTGTGTGAAGTGTTGCAGAAAGAGGTAATAGTGTTACCTGCTATTTGCTTCATTTTTACATGAAGAAATCCATACCTTCCACTGACAAATAAAGAAACTAAACAAACCCAAAAACAACCCATCAGGCTTCAGTCTTGTACAAGATTGAAAGTGAATCTCTATTAGACTATCTATGATAATCATAATAAGCACAAAAAAACCCAAGAAATTTAGACTTCTGATTTACTTCAAAATGTAATTTCTTATATGAACATTTTCAGACTGGATTAGAAAACTTTCAACCATATTGCACTTCAGAACCAAATAGATCCTACTTATGGAAAACTCTTTTCTTAATGCATGACACTCTGATGGTGGAAACAGTAGATAAATTCTACCTTAATGGAAGACTGCAGTAAATCCCTTCAATTTTGTTGAGTGCATAAAGCTTTTTTTGACCTGGTCCATTATGGGCTTATGAAACATTGATTGTTTAAAACTTGGATGTCTTAAAGCAAAATGAGCAAGCTTGTTTGGGTCTCTTAATTTTAGTAATAATAACTGTAAGTCATTTGCTACATAATTTATGTTAACATTCGTCAACCCATACAGTAGAACTTGAGGTGGGGAATTAAAAACCAGCCTTTTTCTGGAGAGTACCAGAAAAGTCCTGATAGGATCTGAATTCCTGAAGAGACTGGATAGAGGGAACACTACCTCTTCTCTTGCTGCATTTGGGTACAGTGGCTGCCTGGCCAGGCAGCAGAAATCCTCTATCGCAGGACAGACACATGAAGGAAATCCCCAGACACCAGAGGTGCTCTTGGCTGCTTTCCTTGCTACTTTCCCTGCTGTTTTGATAGATTTCTTCAAACTCACACCCTGTTTTCCTTTCCTAACAAAAGCTTTTGGATTAGGGATTTTTACCTCTCTTTCCCAACATTTTTGGGCAAGAATATGGAGAAATGTTTCACTCTATTTTAACTTGTATCTGTATATTGAAATTGGGAGAAACATCAGTGAATTTAATGATTGCAAAAACCTGAAAGAAAAATAGAGCATTTGAGGTCTGTCAACAAGAAGTCAGGTACATTGACATTTCTGCCACCATAATGACCTCTTTGCTTAATGCTGACTTACCATTTTCTGTCAGGAGATGGGAGGAAAAGTACCTGAAACACTGTAACCAGAGTAAAATCCATTGTTTTTTCTATTCAATCAACCCAGCAGTGAGGAAGAGCTGGGGGAAGCACATAAACTACCATTACAGACTAAGTTTCATTGTCTATCATCAGCCTCTCTGTAGCCTATTAATCAGAAAGCCAGAAAAAATGTCTGTGTGTACAATAAAACACAAAATACTGCTTAGTTATAGCTAGTATTTTTATGTAGCTACAAGGAAAAACTGTGTTTCCCTAATTAATGTTTCTCTTTATCATGTATTTATGTAAAAAGGAATAAAAAAATAATCCATTGAGATTTTCTTCATTCTATATCAACTCTCCTTTCTGTGCAGACTGGCATTCTCTGGAGAGAGAGAACATTTTCTGCCCCTCAACTTGCACTGTGAATTTTAGTTATTGTGGTAATAAATAATACTATTTCCATAAAGGGATGTAGTGATGTAGGTAGGTGCACATGGGTCATGCACAATGACACAAAGGAATGCCCAGGCAGGCCTGAAGTGTGGTGTTATCATCAGGGGTAATTCCATGAGCAAACAAAACCCCCATGGGAAGCACGGACTACAGTGCAGAAACCAGCAGCCCTGCATGCAAAATGAAATTAAAGAGACAAGTGCAGAACAGCCTTCCCAAAACAATGAACTAGAGAGGATCCTGCTATGCCTGACAAATGGAATGAAGTTACAATAATTCTGACAAATTCATACTACCCTTCATTTGCATACACTTCAGGAGCACATATAATAATGGTTAATGAAAACAGAAGTTAAATTGACCCTAACATTGTAGCCTGCCAGAGTCTAACCAAACACTGAATTAATATAGAACAAGGGTGACTAAATGGATTATTTAAATCTTCATGTCTTAGAAAGAAATTACAAATTCAAAGTAATCATGGAGCAATGTAATAATTAATTTTGTGAATTTTGAATGTACTCATCTTTGCAAGGTAGAGACGCAAAAGAAAATTATGGTCAACTGATTCGCTATGATATTGGCTATGGCTTTTTTGATAGGATCTAATGAACAACCAGCTGAGTGTGTGAGTGTCTTTGTGCTAGGCAGGATACAAACAACTAGCTTGTTTGATATGTGTCTCTCCAGCAGGACTCCAGCCTGTGGTAATCCAAGGGATGCAATGCTGGATTCTGCCCATCCCTTTGTCCAGAACAGCTAGCTATGAATGGCAGCAAGTACAATTGTAGTTCCCAGGGTGTGTGAGGTATTGCTAGGCATTTCCCCCTCTTTTAATCTTGGCAGAGGGGCAGAAATGGGTAGGGAAGAAACAGACTAATTATCAGAGAAATGTTAAGTGAAATGCATGGGAAAAGACTGGTAAGAAAGACAAGAAAGTGAGGAAGAGAACAAAAAGTCAGATACAGGCTTTGTCTCAGGTGGTAGAGATAAGAGAAAGGCTGGAAAGAAGAGATCAGAACAATGGTCATGGAAACTGTCAGGTCTAGCCAGAGACTGATGAAGTAGTAAAAATTTAGCATCTGGACTGTCTCTTTTCTCATCTATTTCCTTTCTCTTCCAAGAAAAGCCCCATGCAAAGAGGCCCTAGGACTCAGATAAGAATCTCTTTTATGAACAGATCCTTCAGCTAATGATCACAGGCCTCATTCTTAACAGCATGGAGTCCCCAAGGCTTCTATTTAAAGTCAGCAGGAGAAGCAAATGCTCAGTAGCTCCTAAAAAAAAATAAAAAAAATAAAAAGAGAGGTCAGACTCTGTTCTTTGAGAGTATCCACAGCAGAAATGAATCTGAATTCTCTTGCTGGTAGTTGAATATCAGAATTTTTAATGGACTTTGAAAATAATCTTGGGATTATTTCTTTCCTTTTGACTGCTTTGTAGCTCATGGTCCCACTCAAGTTTTTTAGACTGTCATCCTTTTAATTTTTTTTTTTTTTTATTCAGCACTGTATTACTGTCATTACAGCAGAATTTCCAGACACCTGCAATAAAGCATTTAAAGCCAGGAGGAGAAACAACCCTCTGAAGAGTGCATATGAACTGAATATTTTCTTTGGTCAGTAACTTCATTATTCCCTGAGAACCCTTTCATGACTTCTGGAATAAATTTGTCCTTTCTGTGCTGAGTGCCTGCTGTCAGACTGTCCAAGTACCTCTGCAGACAACTCCAGCATTGAAGGTTTCTGGGATTTCCCATTAGCAGATTTCACTATGGTCTGCCATCTCATGCAGCAAATTTTCTAAGCTGTGCAAGCCCAAAGAGAGAGAGTCAGCAATGGAGTCCCATTTTTTTCTCCTTTTTAATTAAATAGCTTGATGCCTTTGCACCTGTATTCCCATGGGTTTCATAATTTGTAGTATTGTTCTGTTTCCTCCTCATTTACAAAATTATCAAATAATGCAAAAAAAGAGGATTACTTAATTATTTTGCATTGGCCTGAGTATGTGAAATGCCCAAAATCAGTGAACACTGAAATCAAAAGAAGGTTGAGGTCTCAGTGTTTCGTAGATCATTTTGGTGTAAAATAATTTGTTAACAAAATTGAATTTACCAGGTTTTGTTTGAGGGGCTGCCTAGCTACAATGATCTGTCAACACAGCCTAGGCTTGGTTGATCTAAATTTTTTATATTTTTGATTCTAACAAGTTGACATTTGTTCACTGTTCATCTGTGACTCTCCTTAGATACTTCTGACATGGAGTTTTTAATTATTCACATCAGTTTCTAAACCAAACATTTCTGCATGAAGTAGTAACTTATCTCAATAGAGAATGGAACCAATTCAATATCCAATTTCCACTGGTATCAGGGAGAGCAGGATTCCACCCAGCACCTTTGTCAGCTCCTCTAAAATAGAAAAATGCCTAATTATATGCTGAACACTTCCACTGTTGCCAAAGAAGCCAGACATTGTTCTTTGCATAAGTTTGCCAGCTGTTTACAACTACCAATTTTTAAACAATCAGGATGATACTTCCCATGTTGGCATTCCCTTGTAAGATTTTTATTTGCTTGTTTTGTGGTAAACATTTGGGAACAATCTCCAGGGGAAAAAAGCCCAAGCAAACACATGACCACACACAACTTCGTCTTCTGAGAAAACTTGTGGTTACATAATTTCATCCTACTCAATTAAAATTTCTGAGATCTTTTCCCCATTGATAACTTCTGATTGCCAGGTTCAAGTTTCTGCCCTGAAAGAGAAAGGATTGTGCCATGACTTAGATGGCAAACCAAACCCACTACCAAACCCCATATTCGCCTCAGGCAGTGTAAAGGAACAAACCATTTTATTCAAACTCAAGTGAAAGGAACAGAAGCTCAGGACAAAGCAGACAAACAGTGGATTAGTTCTTTAAGTTGGAAAATACTGGTCCTGAGAAAAAATGAGGAAAACCAGAAATGAATGTCAACAAGGAGGAAATATTTAATAACTATATACAGCCTGAAATAATTATTCTATCATATCCAAAACCAATGCAAGGTTATCCTATTAATGATCACAGGGCCAATAAAACACCAGAAAAATTATCTGCTTCCTGGAAAAATCAATTGAAGTCATATTTCTCAGCAGAAGTGCTTAAAGGCCCAAATAAAAGTAGGACAACAGAAGAACTGACCAAACCCCACATTATCTTGTCTGAGCATCATCAAAACTAAGGTCATATCAAACTTATTTAAATATGTATATTGCATTATCTTAGACATCAGTCTTAAAAGAGTACTGTCTACCATTCTGCATCTTTTCAGGCTGTTCATGAGACAAATTTCATATTTTACCTGTAATGCTCTCAGAACTGTTACCTGAAATTGCTGATTTCAGACACCCCCGTGTGGAAACACATCTGGGATGCAAATTCTGACAGCTTTTGTGTTGCCTCAGAAATCAGTCTTGTTAAGTGGGCATGTGCTGGAGAACACTAAATTAATGAACTTCACTCTGTAAACCAGGACAGAAACACAATTTTCTTAAACCCATGAAGAAATGAAAAAAACCCACCAGACTTGTCAGCTTCTCCAGATTACTGAAGTCTTACAAATAGTGCATGCTTCTTACATCCTGAGCTTTTAAATCTGTTTATTCACCTAATTAAACTGGAATATATGGTCATCCCATGTGATTATGGAATAAAATACGATCATGTGAATGTAAACCCCAAAAGTGGGGAAGCCAAATACTGCTTCCCCACTCAGTGTTTCACAAGATCTTATGACTTCAAGACACTTTTGTGTTAGGGAAGAGGAATTTATGGTTTGTTAATATTAGAGATTGACTGCATGCACAGTTCTCCTTTTAAAATGGATGATGGCTGCTTCTGAATTATAATAACAAGAGACAAAAAGAAGGTTAGGACCAATTTATTAAAATAATTTTGCTTATTTCATGGTAAAAAAAATCTGTTTCTGGATGCCATAGAGAAGAGCCATTTATTTCTTTTGTCCGAGCTGAATCTGAATTTTCTGACCTTTCACTGCAAAAGCACTGCCCAATAGATTGCAATGAAACATTCATGAAAGACCCTCAGTAACATCTGTGCAACTGTTTAATTGCTCATTTGCCAGCATGGAAAAAGCCCAGTGTCAAAGAACTCCATCTAAAATGCAAACTTCAATATACTCTAAATCAGATGATAATTGTCTTTACTGATGCTTAAAGTGCAATAATTTTTATCCAGACAGCAATGACAATATGCAAAATAACATGAACTTGGGAGTACTTGAAAGAAAGAATTACATGAACGTCAAAAGCTACAAGAACTGTTAGAAATGCACACAGACCATCATCTCATACCACAAATAGGAGCCAGAATGACAATACCATAAATTAAAACAACCCTCAAGCAAAAACTAACAGCCAGGAAATGAGAAACAGATTTAAAACAGAGAACAGAAACCAGAAAGCATGACCACTAATGAGATTCTGCACAACACTTACAGTAACAAAGGAGGTGACAAATGATAGCAGAGATCCAGTATTAATAAGGAAGTACAAATTATATTTCCTGTTTATGCTGTCTTTCACCTTGCATGGGAACCTAGAAATTGGAAAGGGGGCATACATTTAATAATCTCTCACTTTAGAGGGGTGGAAAGATGGGAATGGTATGAAAATCCAATTGCAACACATCTCACAGCTGAAAAGTGGAGAAAAAAAAAAAAGCTAGATATAACCTGCAGAATTAAAATAACGTTATAATGCATAAAGTGATGCCCAGCCAGTACAGGAATAATGACTTCAACTCAAATTACAACAGCCAATTTAGTGTAAATATACTGCATGCTAATGTTGTGTCATACTCATTTCCTCTTCCCCTAGTGCTGCTCGTATTAAAGGCAGGATTCCCATATTTCTGTCCAGGATTTCTGCCCAGATAATGCAAACGCAGGGAAATTGATGCATCTGGGATACCTCAGAGCAACTGCACACATGAAATACAGATAACCTGCTTGTGAGAAAAGTCAGGCCTGCTGCACATGTTCCATTAAGCCCAGATCTTGTGGAGCCCAGGAGATTTTGAGCCCCATTTCAGCAGACGTGCTGCGGGGCCAGCGCATCCTGAGCTCCGTGTGTACGTGCTCCTCTGGTGGTCTGCACATGAGCCGTGGGTGCATCCAGAGTTGGGACATCCCCACAGCCTGTCCAAAGCTGTCAGGCTGTTGGAGATCCACAAATCCTGGGCAAGGAGTCAAAGATCTCAGAGAGGCCTTATGCAGGGAAATTTGGGCATAGACAGGGCAAGCTACGGGCTGTTGGTCCCCAGACTGGGGAATCAGAATGTAATTTTGCAAAAGTCACATCTAGACAAGGCTGGTGAAGCAACTAAATGAATAAAACATGAGAAATCAACAGTCTAATAAATAATAATTTATTCTACTAAATAATTAGGAAAAAAATACAACCAAAGGATGTGAACAGAAGTCTTGAATGACGAGTTCTATGTAATCTATCAAAACTATGGGCATAGCTTAATATTTCTCAGTCTGAATTGAATCTTTTAATCTGTGAGCTAAGAAAAAAGAAAATGTTCTTGCAACTTAAGTTTTCTTATTGTTAGGAAACATTGGGCATTGGAGTTTCATAACACTGCACACTGCCTCCCAAAATGCAACAATTTACCCTCTTAATTTCTTTTCTTTTGATATCCTGGTGTCTCAGTACTCTTGCTGTGGTTTGATAATGGATAATGAAGGTGCACTTTATGTACAACATGAAAGAGCACATACATGGGAGATTCCACTCAATGTGGAATAAAGCCACTAAAAAATCTCATAAATATGCAACAAATACATGAAATGAAATCAGTAAGTATTATGTCTTATTGAATGTATGTAATAGAGATAGTCTACAAAATAGGATGTCATAACTGGGATCAAAATACTTGTTATGCTTTAGGAACAGGAAAGATATTTATGCAGTCAGGTGCTAATAGTGAACCACATATTCAGAAACTTTTTCTTTAGGTCAGTTAAAACAATTCATTCCAGTGCAATACTACCTTGACTTCAGTTGTACTGGGGCTTAACCTAATTGGAGTACATCACTGATATATATGGTAACAGATCATTTTTTGGGGTACCTTTTCTTTATTTTTGCCTTTACATTGTGTATACTTCATAGAAATCAAAAAGCCAGGAGTCCTGACTGAGAAAAAGACTTAAGTATATGCTTAGTTTGACTCATGTGTATAAACTCACAATAGCAATGGAATTTTTTCCTGTCTTCCCAGATGAGATATTTTCCTAGAGAGGATCTTCCTTTTACATGTTACAAAATCTTTTTAGAATAGAAAGCCTATTCTTAATGCCATAAATCATTGTTTCCTCAATCCCACACTATTACTGAAATTTAGTTCCAAATTAGCAGCCCCACAACTGACTTTCTGGCACAAAACTACGTGCTTTCTCTATTCCAAACTTCTGTCTCTACCTTTAGAAGGTCTTTTCTATATATCTTTTAATATAGACACCCCTGCATTTTGTTAAAAGTTTATCTTTAGAACTAATGTCTAACCTGAATTATTTTACATCAATACATAATACTACCTCAGAAAATGGATGGTGACAGACATTTAGCAGGCACAGAAAACTTCTTAAAAAGTGAAGAGCATGGACTGTATGTGTATTGTTCTGCTAGTTCAGGATTCTTCCTTGCAACATGGCCAATGTCCATGGCCAGGAATGTGGCCCTCTCAATACCCTGCGAACTGGTTTTTGTCAGCAGAGTCTGTCTCCCTTCCTTGGAGAAATTTGGTGGCTCAGAAAGTGCTTGGGCTATTGCTGCTCCTGCAGAGATGCAGCCATCCTAACCTTTGAGATGCTCCCAAATACCCTACCATGCTTCCTCCACCTCCAGAACATCCTCAGCTCTGGTAGCAAAAGTCTGGTGCTACAACCAGACCATGAGAAGAGAAATATATAGAAAAACAGTTCATGCTTGGAGCAACAGCTTAATTCTATATAATATTTACTGCCATCATAAAATCCTAATTAAATGTCAATCAGTATGCACAAGTTTGGGTAGAGATACTGAGGAACACTTTCACTCTCCTCTCATAATATAATGACTGGATTTTATGCATTAAGTTGGATGCCATATTCAGTCCCAGCAGAATTGTCGAGGAACTCTGAGTTCCCAGTGTTATTTAAACTAAAGCCCAAATAAAACAATTTAATATCATTAACATTATAAAAGAAAGTATTTCTTAAGTGCTGTCCTTAACAAAGCTTCTTTATGGAGTTTGACACTTGGTTTAGAACTGACATCTCAAAGAACACTCCATATTTTATCCTCACTCTTCACCATCACCTACGAGTAATAAAATTCTTACGTGTGTACGTATTTCAAAGGAAGTTTGTGACAGGATTCAGGCTCTGTGCTTCACACCTAGCCAATGAAACTGAAGCCAGGAGTAGAAAAAGGTCTCTGGGAGGTTCCCATTCCCACTCTGAGGAGGAATGTCCCATGGCTTCTGGGGAATATGTTCTGATGCTGATAAAAGGATCAGCAGCAGTGATGATCCCACAGCCCCCCCAGCAGCCACTTCGTTACTCTCTCTGTTGCAGCTTAAACCCATTATTCTTTGCCCTTTCCCTGACAGGTCTTGACAACAATTTATTCTTTCCCTGTTTGCAAGAGCCTTTTTAGGTATTCAAGGGCTGTCTTCACATCTTTCTTAAACCTGTTTTCTTCCAGGCTGTGCTAGTCTTAGAACTGACACTGAGCACCAGGTGAAGCTTCAAGCAGCATCCACTGAAGTCAGAGATTATTTTGCTTGCCAGTATTGCTCCTATTTTCACAAAACACCCTGTGCTATTTGCTTTTCAAAGAAAAAGTCTACAAACTGGCAGTAGATGACAGAAAATGAAGTTCTCTGAAGTGTGATGATTGCTCCCATATTTTGCCTCAGCTGGTCCTTGCAGTAATACCTTGCTTGTGTTTTGGGTTTGCATGTTTGAAAACAACAGCATAAGCAGAGATATATTCTCAGCATGGATTGTCTCCTACTTGCAAGAAATGAGAATAATTTGCCTGACTTTGCAGATGTTGAATTCCACTCCTCTATTATACATTAAAAATCTTTTGTTTCTGTCATTCAGCTGAAGAGTGAGCAGAGCTGCAGCCATTCTACCTAGGTTAATGTATGCTGTATTCCTCTTCCACCACAGCAGGGTGCCTCTAAGAGACACTGACTGCTCTCTGGTCTGTCCCCAGAGAGCAAAGATGTGTCTGTCTGGATTAGTGTGGAAATTCAGAGTATATGTGTTTCCAGACATGCAGCAGCCTGTTCACCTCCAAAAGCCTCCAAAGTTGAAGAGCTTCCTGAATTCCTAAATTCTCTTCTGTTGTCTGTCCTTAGCTAGGGGGACTTCTACCTTCTCATTCATCCTTGTCTTTTCTAAAGAGTAAACTTAGATGGCAAAGAGTGAATAGCCCAGGCAGCACGCTGTGAGCTCAGCACCAGCACAGGAGTCAATCCAGAGACACACTGTACCACATGCTCCACCTGGCATAGCACCCTCCCCACTGGGACACCTTCAGAAATTGTCTTAGAATTTGTATTTCATCCCCAAGGCAGCATTCTGAGGTCAGCATGTCTTTGGAGGGCAATCACTTGGCAGAGTCATGGGCTTGTCCAGTTTCAGTGCTGAATGTGGCCCCAAATGAAGATGAGTCCAGAGAGGCTCACAGCATCACACTAATGGAAATATCTTCTCTGGAATTCTCAGGTGGTCAAATACATTCCAAATCCAGTCCTATGGTGATGTTCACGTGGAGAATCAGAGGGTTGTAGAGTCTGTCAAGCATTATCCAGAGAAAGGATGGAATTTTCTGCACTCAGTATTGTTTCTTTGGGTAGAAAGCAAACAAACAAGCAAACAAACTAACAAAAACCCAAACAAGAAACAAAGAAACAAAGAAAAGTATTTTAATTGGTTAAAAAATATATTTAAACTGGTTCTTGGATTCAAAGAGAATTATTGCAAACCATTTCCTCCCATGGCATCTATCAACATTCTCAGTCCTATAGCTAATAATGTGTATTACATTTCATCCAATGAGATCTTTTAAAGAAATAGAGGGCTGCTAAAGAGTTTGAGATTATTAATCAGTCAAGTACAGAATATGAAAGGCTGTAAATATTTGTAAAAGCAACTTTTAAACCACAAAGGATATTAAATATACAAGAAATGTGGAAAATAGTGGTGACAGGAAACAGAAAGCAATGGAAGAGCAGAAATCCATCTAATGGTATATGCAAGCATTTCTACCATACTCAAAAGATTTAGGTGGACTACTACTCCAAGTTGTAATTAAGTCAGTTCTAATTACTTTAATTTTCAGTTTTTCATTTTAAATTTCCTGCTTACACAAGATCCCAAATTTCAGATATAATAGAGTGATCCCCTACATAATTTTAGAACTGCCTTCTTACAGGGACAATGGACAACATATCTGCAGATACCAGTGCACCACACCTGTATTCATAAAGCTTTCTCCACATTTTTTTATTTCTCTACAGTCATAACATGGGGGAGATGGAGGGAAATATTGGAAAGAGCTGGAACATGGACTGTAAATAACTGATAAAAATAGAAGAGAAGGCCAAAGAGCATGGAAAGGGACAAGGACAATGGATAAAAAATCAGGTATTTCCATGCACAAGCTTCTCATCTTGACTTCATTCCTACACCCAAGAGTCAACATGTCTAGTTGCCTTTGGAAGCTTCAAGTTTTTAGGTTTTCCATTTATTACATCCAGAATGGTTATCTGGATTTGGGACTTCTGATATAGACTTTTTCTCCAGGATGAAGTTCTCTTTACTAATATGATTTTCACACATATTGTCCTATTCTTTGTTACATACCAAACAGAACAAAGTACATAACAGAATCACCCATATTCCCAGTAACATGTCTGTGTTACACAAGTGTCAGCCTGTCAGGTTTTGATGTATGAGATGGTTTCTTACTGGCCTGCTGTAATTGCAGTCTGTCACTGCAAATTCCCTTAATCCTCAGAGCGAGACTGGTTATACAGACACATTCTGTAGTGTTTGCAGAAGGAAAGCAAAATTCTGTAACATCTGGATTACAAATATTAGTAGTCTCAAACCTGACACCTTGAGAAATCCTGCATCTTGCACTGTGGGGAGGGAGTGCAGATTGCAAGGACTGATGGCAGTGTGGGAGAGGACCTAGTCAGGACGAGGTTGACCAAGTGATTGATGCTGCTCAAGCTCTCCAGAATTCTTAAAGCAGCAACAGTTCAATCTGTCTTGGTCAAATTTGCATAGTGCTTTTAGTGCTTTCTGTTTATTCCCAGTGAAAAGATATTGCAGACAAAATATTTGAAGTAAATTTAATCCTTACTCAAAATCAGCGTTACCATAATATCCCAGCACTCAGACTGTGCCTTCCGGCAGTGTGATGAGTGAAGGGTCCAGAATATAAATCGCACACTCCCCATCTTGGAGACTTTGTCTTTTGAAGGAGAGGTCACAGCATTTGTACAGGTAAATATTTATTCCAGGAGAGCTGTTTTTCTGAGATATTTTGTTGCTGCATCTAGTTCATCAGATAAAGCTTGATTACATATGCCATCCCTGTGCAAATAGTGATCCTTCCTCTCTTCTCCTTCTTTGCATGATTACCAGCTCTTTTTGCAGAGTCCCCAGAAGAACTGGCATAATCCTGAGCTTGGGGGCTCCAATAGTGGGTTCAACTTCATTTTTAAGTGTTTATTTCTTTGAAGTATCTTTTTTATCAGGGAGAATGTTAAACAAGACCCTTCAAACTGTATTGTTTTGTGATCTAATGCACCCATAGTTTGAGTGTCTCTGCTGTTGCAGAGTTTTTTCTGCATCAAGTTTTATGAACTCTTTTTGCAAGTATCCTCCTGAGTTCATTACAGTAATAAGGCAAAGAATGGAGTTGTTTATCCCAGGAATACCCAAACACATGCATTTATCTTTTGTGTGTTCCCCTGCCTTTTTTCCTTTTTGTTACACTTTTACAGTGTTATGACTCGCCCCTACATTTCCTCTCAGCTTTTCTGTCTTTTTCTTCAATGTGAGTTGGATTATTTTGAATTATCATAGTTGCAGAGCTTTCATTGTATTTATATTGTATACTTTTCCTTGGAGCCTGGAGGCCTGTTATTTAGGATGAGGTTGTTTTTACCCTCAACATTTTTTTCCTGTTCGGTACTAACTTCACAAAAATGCCTGCTTTTAATTGCAAAACTTTTGCTATTTCTATACCAAGCTGCAGACACTGGAGTTCTCTACTCTGCAACGTGACTGTCTGTTCCTTTTCTGCTTGCTGGCTTCAGGCAACAAACACACAAGAATTTCAATTGTATTTTCACGTAATTTTCCTCTGTCTCATCGTTCCAATGTTTCAGACATTAGTTTTAAGACCATATGTTCCTTTCAGAGCATAAATACCTTAATTAAGATGTGGGCTTAAAACAATCCCTAAATAGTTTCAAAAGGTCTGAACAGATTTTTTTAAATTTAGGCAGAACTTCAAGTTTTTTTGCTAAAAGCTCTCAGGTTTTGTATATCATAAAAAAATAATCAGACTACATCTAGACTACATCTCCTTGAAGATTTTATTTTAGACACAGCTTTTAATCTGTTGGCACAGAACTGAATGAAAGAGTGTTTTCTGAGAAAATGCTACTCAGTAGAATTGCAGAGTTTTCCACATTACAATATGTCACAACCAGGGCTGAGAAAAGCAGTTGTTACCATATGAGCACATGGTTTCCTTCTAAATTTGATGCCTCGCTTCTTAATGATACATACCTTCTTTTGTTGATTTTTCTGTTTGTTTTCCCCCTCCTTCTTCTTGCTGTCCATGTCACTAAACAACATTGTTAGGTCTGATTGAAACAGAACAGAACTGTGAAGTTCATAAAATAGATTTTTGCCTAAGCAGTAGTACAGGTTGCAAGACTTGCAGCAATTTCTCAGAAGTTATTGGGAAGATAAGAAGTCAAAATGCTGTCAGACAAGCTTAACTACATGGAGATGTGAATAGGAGCTAATCTATGACAAGGAGGCTGAGAGGCATAAAGGTGTGATCTATTCCTGGCACAATTTGGAAAAAAACCACAACCATTTTCTTCAACTCTTTGCTAACGGGAGAGTGAACTGTAAAGATCAGTCAGATACTCAGTGAATTTTTTACAAAGACAAAAATGACAGAATTTTTAAGAGATAAAATGAAGTCCCAGCGAAATAAATAGGTGTCACTAAAAAGAGTCATTACAAATGGAGTCTGACATGGTCCAAGCAAAATGGAGACATGGTCCAAGGGAGTCAGGCTCTAGGTCAGGTGTTTGAGCTAGATCAAATCTGACCCCACGAATCTAAACTCAGAGATGATTCTAAGGCTTTCTGGTTTCATTTTGGTGGTAAATGGAAGCTCACTAACAAATTAACATATCCAAATTATTGCTCTGTTATTCTTTAAAAGTTCTTCCTCATTACAAAACAAGCAATTTCTAAAAAACCCAGAAAATAAGGCTTCAGTAATTTTTCTTTTTCACAATCTATTTAAATACAATAAAACATTTAAAGGAGCTATTTCAACATTTCTTTGAATTGTGACACTCTGAATGAATTGGATGGCATAGTGCTAACAACCACCTGTTTTCCTAGAGGCTACTGCTATTTATCTGATGACCCCAGGATCTTCAGCTCAGTTTCCCTATGTCTTGCCCCATACACTGCATTTTATATGGCCTGAGTAGGGAAAAAGAATTCATGTGAGTCCTTTTGTGGGCTGAAGGTCTTAATAATGCCCTGTGGCAGGCCGCCCAATATGTGAATTTTCAGAGCCATCTGCTACCTGCAGTTCAACAGAGAACATGACTTGGCTAAAATAATTACTTTTTTGCACAGAGACGTGCTCACACAGTTTTTACTGGCTGTTCTGAGGTTTCAGGAACATATATTTTTTTAGTCCTTGAAGAAACTAATTCATTCACCGCACCCTTTTCTAGTGAGAGCTGCCTGGCCACATGTTTTCTTAGGATTTGCATCAAAATTAAATATCCAAGGGTAACCACCTGCAGCCTGCACATATGTGTGGTTCATGGTCAAGTGTTTAATAAATTCAGTTCCATAAGGAAAAAAAGAGAAAATCTATGCTACTTGTATTTTGTGTCTCTGTGCTAAAAGACAAATGTACTTAAATATCCCAAAGGTGACAAGCAGCTCTTTATATGAATGACACTTGACTTATGTTGGAAGAATATTTGGACTTTGACTTGGAAGCACTCAAACATAAGGGATATGCTAAAAAGGAAGAGATTCATTTTGAACAGATTATGGAAACCATGTGTGACAGAGTAGAACAAATGTTAAGCACTTGTTTTGAACGTAATTGAGAAGGGCACTACTAGTATTTTATGCACAAAGATTTCATAAACAGAAAAATATATCCAGTAGCTTCTACCTTAACAGATGTCCCACACAGTATGTCAGATTGGTGGCCAAAGAAGGTGTGTGAAATACTTTGGTGAAATGGATGCCATGGAATGATCCACTCCCTCATTTTCCTATGAATTTAGGCTGTCATTCTTCTACCAAGTGGTGTCAGTAGCAAAGACTGAGTTTGAAGCCCAGAACTCCACTGCAAAATTTCAGAACAGTTTGTGTCTGTCCCATATACCAAACCCAGGAAAAAGTAGTATCCTGTGTTTGTAAAGTTCAGTCCAGCAAATCACTGCACTATGCATTTTTTTTTACTGTCCTCAAAAGAGCAAAGCTATCACAGAGCTTCACCACCTCTCATCTCTCTGGTCTGCCCATTCAGCTAAGCACAAGGTATCATACAGCTAAGTTGCCATTAATTTCAGGTCCAGAATTGCTGTGTTAGTGGTTGCTTTTCTGCCAAGTCATGTCTCTTTGCTGCCTTGAGCTTTAATGTTGATTAGAACTCAGCTGAACACCTCATCTTGGCTGGCTCCAACAGTGAAAGCCTACTAAATAAAAAAGACCAAATCTCTGAACCCAGCTTTTGCTTCTCTTGGGTAGCAAAAATTGTTGCCCTGAGGCCAAGAATAAAATAGGTTAAACTAGAACAGGTAGGCTTGCTGCTTTGCAGGCAGCAACAAGGGGGGATTGCCACTTATCCCTGCCTCTCTAGCTGAAGTGGTCCTGCATGCCCTGATCTATGGTAGCAGAAGGATGCTGACTTTTCCAAGACTCCAGCAGTGATGAAGGAAGAAGCAGGCTCATGGCTGCTCTTCTGCAGAGGTTTCCATGAATCCATCTCCTTCTGCATGTCTCAGCAGTTCCAACGCTGGCAGCTCCTGGGCTCAGCAAAAGTGGTGAGGTCTATTCAGCAACGCCTTTGAACTTTGCAAACTTTGTTATCTGTACATCTTAGGCTACCAGGAGGTCTCCCATGCATGAGAAATCAATGCCCAGCAGTCTGTTCTAGCACTAAATAAGCAAAGAATAAGTAAATTCAGAAATTAGTTTTCCTCAGATACTTCAGAGTATCTGAATCTACCAGTTGTCAGATTTGGTAAGAGGAGGGAGCCCTGCTTTCTAAGTCACAGCCACTGGGTCTCAGACTGTGTTAAACCCTATAAGTCCTTTGAAAGTTGCAACTCCATCAGTATCACCTGATTTGAAATTGAGGCGTAGTGCAGCTGAATTTTTTTGTCTTGAGGAAAGGACAGCTATTGATAAATAAGGGAAATCAGCCACTGGGACAAAGTCAGGGACTGGCTCCAGTATGTGTCTATTCAGCAGTAATTTATGAGAATGCTTCAAGAATGGAATTGTGATCTAAACTTATTAGGTTTTTTATTCTGTGCTAAGGTGATGCTTTCTGGTTACCCAAGTCACCACTCAGGATGGTCCACAAACTGTTATTTAAATGATGACATAAGACAGTGAAGTGTAATAACCCTAATGGGCAACAGGAATGAGTGTGGAGGGTAGAGAAAATTGATTAGCTGGTGGGATACCAGTAAATACAAAGTGTTTAATCACAGACGGACTCGGCACCTTGATCTCCCAATCAATAGCACTTGCAGGTTCAGAACACATGAGGAAACCTTGGGTTTAAGGAGAAGATAAAAGGTGCTCTTTCTTTTTTATTTCTGCAATGTTCTATACTTATATATCCTATTTCATCCTAGCAGTCCAAAGGCTTTTACAATTTTTTCAAATGAAGCAAACACTTCACCCATTTCAGAAGGAAATTATACAGCTGCTCAGTACCCAAGAGCAGCCTAGGTCTGGGAATAAAGAGGGCATAATGCCTCCTTGTAATGCTGTGATTAGAGAAAAAGAGATTTTGATGTTTAAACCTAAGCAAGTACCTAATTGAGACGGAGGCTAATTACCCATACCCTGGCAGAAATTATACAAAGTTTCCAAATGGGCATGGCACCAACAAGTACTGTGAGAGATGTCACCTTTAACATCCATCATTACCTTCAGTAATCAGGAGCAGAGTAAAACCTGCAACAGGCTTAGGGAGGAATGAGCTAGAAAGAGGCACAGTTTGATTTTTCCTTTGGGCTAGAGAGAAAAAAAAGGAACAATAAACCCCATACACAAGGCTTATGTTTCAGCCAGCAACCACTGAGTTGTCCCTGCTGTGAACTGATAACTGAGACTGATAATAAATGTAGCCTGACTCTATCAGCTGTACAGACTTATTGTGCTCAGCTGAAAATAGAAATAAAATCAAGTAGTGCCAAGGAAGGACCAAAATGGATTCTCAGAATACTGAGACCCCTGTGAACTTTGGCCATTTGGTTAATAGAAATCTTGGACGCAGACCATTTCAGGACAGGCTTAAAAAACATAAATCCTGACTAGCATTGTGCTAGCTTAAGTATCAGGTTTTTAATTTCATATCTGTAAATGTTGTTTGTCGACTTCAGGACTGAAAAAAATAAATACTGAAGCATATTGCAATGTAGTATTCAGCTTGAAATGCTCCACTAGAAAACATAGGGGGGGGTTATATTTCTGTGATTATTTTTTATGATATACCTTTACTCTGTTCTTGTCGTATATTGTTACAATTTTTGGCAAACAGCAAGCAGCTTACTCTTAGTAATTGAAAGATATTTTCCAGCCTTAAGCTGGCTGCCTGCTGCCACATCTGATTTTGTGCTGCTGCTTGTGCTTGTGAAATGAAAGGGCTGGGAGAAAAAGAGGCACAGCCATACTGGAGCTGGGCTTCAGGAGGCTGCTTGGGAAGTGGGAATTCATAAAAAACAGCCTGACCCATCTTAAGTCACTCCTCTGTGGCTTAACACGGCTTCTCAGAGCTGATAATAAAGCTATGGAAGATTTCAACAATGGCAAGTTCACAATTCCCCAAGGCTGAAAAGCAAGAAAAGCAATACACTTCTTCTCTCAGCTGCTTTTTTTTTTTTTTTTTTTTTTTTTTTTTTTTTTTTTTTTGCATCTTCATCCCAGTGTATTCCCACAGGTCTCCTGCAGCTGCTTCTCCCCTTGTCTCCCATTGTACCATTGTACCATTTTCCACAGGTTTGAGCTCTTATCACCAATCACCAAGCATTTTCCATCTCTCCTCCATGTAAATCCCCATAACCACATTCTATTCCTACATGTGGTGAAAAAGTTGTGTTCCTCAGTGCAACATTACACATGACATCTCCAGAGCCTTTGGACCTCTGAGGGACAATCTGATGGCAACACTGGGCATTTCAGGCATCTGATGCCTGCAGAGCCAAAGCAATGGAAAATGTTAAGACTGAGACTGGAAACAATAGAAAGACAAAAAAAACTGGCTATAAACAAAAAAACTAAAATTAGGGGTAAAAACAGAGGGGAAAAAAAGTGAAAGAGAAAAACCATTCTTTCACCATGGAAACTGTTGGTGCTACATATAGATAAAGGTCTGACAGCTTTTCCTTTTTAAATCCCCTATTTACAGGGATTATGAAGCTCAGAAGTGGAAAGTCTCTGAAATATGGCTTACAAGGTCTCAGGAAAGAAGCCTTAAAAATAAATTTAACACTTTCATTCTTAGGTATAAAATTATAAATACTGACTAATTTTAAGAGCTATGTAAAAAAACCCCAAAAAACCCAAAAACCCCAACCACACATGAAAAAACCCCAGAACTACTTAGCATGCTCCTTTTGTCTAAGTTATTTTTGATTAATTACTTAAAAATTTTCTCCACCCTATCTGCAGATAATTCCATCTATTAATTTTCTTCACATGAGTTCAAAATGCAGCTATTTTTGATTAAATAGGTGGAGACAGTCAGACATTCAGTTGTATTTTTCCTTTTTGGCACTAGTCATTTCTTGAAGATGGAAGGTAAGAGTCACTGAAGTTCCTTTGTCACTAGCAGGGTGTTTCAAGGCTAGAAAGGCTCTCAGCCTATCAAACCTGCAAGTGATCTTAGACTATCACATCCTCAAAGTAATGTAAAACCTCTCTGAAGCAGGAGTGGATATCTGCTCCCTGACTGGATGAAAACAACCTCCAGCTCTTATAAGTGGTCAAAATTCCAAGTTTAAATTTGCCACCTGCAAATATTTTGCAGTATTTTCTTAAAAATAGCCATTTCTGCAAATATTGCTCTAAATAGACTCACTCTTCCAATGGACGGTTTACAAGGAATAAATACAAAGTGTACACTAGAGCAGAGCAAATGAAAGAGGTGTCTATTTGCAAAGCTGTTTGCTACAGCAGGTTCACTTTTCTGTCCTCACAGGTTCAAAACTGCAGTTTTATGGGAGTTTTGCAGGTAGTCCTTTAGCTCTGTTTTTTTTTTTTAGCCACCCACACCACATTTTTAGCAAGTGATGACTGTGTAAAACTATTTATATTTCTATGAAGTTCAGCAAGCTCACAAAGGAGATTTAAATGTTCATGCGCACACCTGGTGTCAGTGAGCATAGAAAAACTACTTAGGCATCAAGATTTAGAGTTTTGCACGTCACCAAACAGAATCAAAGTGTTAAAAGCCTTGGAAAAGACATACTTGGACACAAGAACAAATTATTTTTCTCATTTCTTAAGAAAAAACTGAGGATGAAAACAGACTGCTGAAATTAAAGTAGTAATTTTCCTCCAGGTTTTTATTTGTTCCAATCTAACAAGTGTTTCAATACACCAGCAGCCCTTTAGACCTGAAACATACTTTAAAAATACACATTGGTATTCTTAATACTGTGGTATCCTATGATCTGATAAGACACACACTACCGACATCTAGGTCATCAGAAAAAGGAGAAAGTGCTTTCTGCATGGATTGGAAGCACTGAACTTTCCATGAGTGGTTCCAGCTCCAAATGCTGTTCAAACCTGTCTACATTGGAACCATCCAGCTGTGGTGCAAGAGGTGCTCATTTCTTGATGGAGATGTGCCAAGGCATACAGAACTGGGAAAAACTACTCTTTGCAACACATGCTTTGGCTTAGGGTGCTGCTGAACATGTCATGGTGATTAAAAAGAGGGAGAGAACGTGCACTGAACTGGCAGATGTCAGTGGTTCAGTGCCTGCACTGGCTGGGATTTGCTCTTGGAGCTGGCAGATCCTGGGATCACTGCTGGCAGAGGTGCCTCTGCACAGTGCAGTGCTGGACAAAGAACACAGTAGCAGGACGGTGAGGAATTGGGCAGGTTTAGAGATTGGGCTATGGGTTTTTCTTAGAATATATCCTTTTCTTCTGTTCTGTTGGATTCAGCATCATCAGTGATGGGAAAGAAAGGACACAGGAATCTTTGCTTAAACACTGCCAGGGGCTGTGACTCCACCACCTCTCTGGGCAGCCATTCTAATGCTCAGCCAGCCTTCCTGTGAAGAACTTCTACCTAATGTCCAAACTAAACCTCCCCTGGTGCATCTTAAGACTGTGTCCTCTTGTTCTCTCAGTGGTTGCCTGGGAGAAGAGACAAACCCTCATCTGGATATAACCTTTCAGGGAGTTGTAGAGACTGGTAAGGTCTCCCTCGAGTCTCCTTTTCTCCAGGCTGAACAACCCCAGCTCCCTCAGCCATTCCTCACAGGGTTTGTGTTCCCAGCCCCTCACCAGCCTCGTTGCCTCCTCTGGACATGCTCCAGCATCTCAACATCCTTCCCAAACTGAGGGGCCCAGAACTGGACACAGAACTCAAGGTGTGGCCTCACCAGTGCTGAGTACAGGGGAAGAATGACCTCCCTGCTCCTGCTGACCACATCCTGATCCAGGCCAGGATGACATTGGCCCTCTTGGCCACCAGAGCACAGGGCTGGCTCATGTTCAGCCGGCTGTCACCAGAACCCCCAGGTCCCTTTCTGCCTGGGCACTGTCCAGGCATCCCCAGCCTGTAACATTGCAGGGGGATTTTGTGGCCAAAATGAAGGTCTCAGCACTTGGACTTATTAAACCTCACACTGTTGAACTCCACTCATCTATCCAGCCTGTCCAGGTTCTTCTGCACAATCCTCCTACCCTCCATCAGATCCGCATTCACTGCCAGCTTGGTGTCATCTGCAAATTTACTAATGGCGGACTGAATCCTTTCATCCAGATCATCAAGAAAGATATTAAACAGACCTGGCCCCAGCACAGCCCCCTGAGGGACACCACTGGTGACTGTCACCAGCCCCACTCACCACCACTCTCTGGGTCTGGCCATCCAGCACAGAGTGCTCCTGCCCAAGCTGTGGGGTGACAGCTTTTCCAGGAGAACGCCATGGGAAATGGTACAGAAGGCTTTGTTGAAGTCCAGGTAGACTAATCCTAACCCCATCCACAGCCCTCATCCACCAGATGGGTCACCTGGTCATGAAAGGAGATCGGTTTGATCAGGTAGGACCTGCTCCTCCTAAATCCACACTGGCTGGGACTGATCCCTTGTCCATCCTGTGGGTGCAGTGTGATGGCACTTAAGATGATCTATTTGATACCTTGTCAGGCATCCAGGTCAGGCTGACAGGCCTGGAGTTTCCTGGATCCTCCTTCCAGGCCTTCTTGTGGGTGGATATCAAATCAGCCAGCTTCCAGTAATCTTGAACCTTCCTGATTCACCAAGACTGATGATAAATGGTGAAGAACAACTTGGTGAGCTTTAAAAAAAACCCTTGTAATTTCTGTTCCCAGAGTAGTTTCTGCTCCACAAATAAAGTAGATGTACAAAGCTCAAACTCTGTAATTCTTGCTGCTTACTTGTTTGTGCTGAGCAATTGGATAAAATGTCTTCATTATTTTCATAACCCATCTATGTCTGGACAAGTGAGGGCCTATCAAAATGTCATTGACTTCAACTTTCAAAAAAGAAAAGCCCCCTCACATAAACACAGCGCCCTTCTGAGAAAAGGGGAAATGAGTGGTCTGTTGTCTTAAACTTGAGCCATGCTGCAAAACTGCCATGTTCGAGGTAGATGCAAGTTTTGGAATGGAACATAATTCCAGAAAAAAAATTAGCTGCTTAAATCCAAAAGAAATTTTAATTACGCTCTTAAAATCCTGCCTTGCAAATTCATCTCACCTTTCTTTTCCTCTCTGGCTTCATGCCCTTCATCTGCTGTAGAAATCACAGCAAACGCAAGAATGAAGAATCTGGGGAAGATGTGCTCTTTAACTGCAGCAGATACTTATAACTGCAGACACATATATAACTTCTCCCAATGTGTTTATGCTGTATGACTTTGCAATTCATAAAAAAATTTGGGCTCCCTGGGAGCAATACTAAATAAAAGTGACTGTTTGCATTTGCTGTTTTGACACAAGTTAAGTGTCAAATGTATTTTAACTCATCTGAGTCGCTGCACATAGTTTCCAAAACCTGCAGCCATAAAACAATATAGAAATTTGATTGGCAGCATGCTTTTGAATGTAATTAATACAAATAAAACATGAAGAAGTGTGATTGATTCTGTGTGTGCATGTCTGCATGCTCGATACAGGAATAACACCAAACCCCAAGAGTAAAAAATCTACTATTCACAATATTGGATATCCAACTTCACCAGAATATAATTGGTCCTCAGGGAGTACAACACAGAGAAATGTGTAAAATACACAGAAGAATGGAAAGTGAGAGTAGGAAGTTTAAAAATGCAATTATTTTATGGTGTCTAAAATAATGATTGTTGAGTTGAAACCAACTCTTCTTAATTTGTTTTGATGAAAATAGAAAACGATATTTCAAATATATTTATTGTAAACATGGATTTCAGTGGAAAAAAAGACAAATCTAAATAAGGCTGAGACTTATCCATAGATACTCCCACTACTTCTGCAAAGCCAGTTTTCATAAATTACTTTTAGTAATTGCAAAGAAAACAAAACCATCTGAGCAGTGCAGCTTTTTATACTCAATGTTTCTATGGATGCTTTAGGACTACATGGATGACTACAGGGAGTAGGATCATTTTTACATATATCTTAAAGATATTGAAGGACTAGACTGAAAGATATACCTTGCAGAAGGTAGGTTTCAGAAATCGATGAGGTGTTATGTGACAGGTAACAACCTGCTTCAAAGCTCCATTCCTAAGTTTCATATCCCTGGGATTTTAAGATTAGATGTTTGTGCTGATGGCATGCATTTTAAAAGACTGTCATCGTCCCTGTTGCTGCTGTGATGCTTCTGCCAGGCCCTACAAAACAAAGAGACTTTTTGTGCACAAGAGAGTTCATAATTAACTTAGTGATGAGAAGCAGTAAGCAGATATGATGAAGAGAAGGAGCAGCAGGGAGCACTGACATGTTTCTGCACAAGGGACAAGTGACACCCACTGCAGGCAGAGCACCCAGCTGCTGCCCAGTGTTTCATGGGCATGTCCAAGCAGACAGGTCTGGGAGATCTAGGAGAGGATAAAGCACCACCTTTGGTGCTTTTTGTAGATTCTACAGAGATTTCACCTCCCCTAGGCCAGCTTCAGTCTCCTTGGGGATTGAGGACAGCCCTTGGGCACCCGATGAGGAACAAATCTAAATGTGAGAGAAAGAGTAGGACAGGAAGAAAAGCAAAGGTCATTCCCATGATAAGACAAGGGAAAGAAGGACAGGACAGAAAAAAGAGTTGTAACAGAGGAAAAACTTCTGCAAAAGAGAAGACAAAGCAGATCAGGAAGAATCTGAAACTCTGGAACTGAATTGCCAAGTTGAAAAACACATTCTGTGTAAAATACATTTTGATGGCTCCATAAGTAGTAGCACCATGAACACTGAGTCTAAAAGCTTCTGCCTGGTTGAAGACAGATATAGAGATCTCTACAGCTCAAAAATAAACAATTTTGTTTACTTTTTGTCAGATCTGAAAAGTATAAGGAATTAAATTTAGAAGTACATAGAAATATTACTATGACACAGACTTAAAAGTTAGGAAAAATTAGAAATCTCAAGGTTGTCTGTGCATCATTCCAACCCCTGGAAGCAGATGTGATGTTTCTTTCTAAGTTCCCAGAGAATATTTATGTTGTCTTGTGACTTCTGCTGGATCCCCTCTGTCACCTATCTGTGTGGCCTCACAAGTGCTCAGATTGAGAGAAATATAAGGACATTTAAGAATTTTTCACAATGAAATGAGTTAAGGGGATGCTGCAAAATATTCCTTTAAGGTAAATATTACCACTTTTAACAACAAATTACCTGCAGGTATCTCATGTTCTGCTATTTAAAGTAAGATAAGTACAAACACTCATCCTCATACCTTAATTAAAAATTCCAAGTGTTATGCTTTTCTTCAAAACGGATGACACTCACTTGATTACTGTAAGCATAACCACACTCAGCTTTAACCACAACAAATTATCCATCACTCCACATCTTATGCTGTTAATGCAATGTAAATACAATCTTCAGAAGCATCCAGTAATGGCAGACTAAGGGCTATTTCATTGCTTGTCCAAAAATAGCAGAAAACTACCTTTTATATCATTCCAAGGACTCTGCACTTTCCAGAAAATGTATATCTTACTCTTATCTGCAGCTTGTCAGACAAAAGCTGTATGTCTTAGAGTCCTAATGTGCCCTGTGCTTCAAGCAGGCTTGGTTTTCCAAACATTTTGTGGGAGCTCATTATCTGGAATTATATTTCTTAGCCCTGCAATGTAAAACTGCCTATAATATACTTCGGTATTATTGTGTTGCATTGACAGAAAATACTAAAAAGGGAAATGTAACTGATAGATGCAGTGTGGAGCTGCTCCTGGAAGGACTAACAAGTGATGGATGTCCTAATGTGTCAACGCTTCAGTGGGGATTCAAGGGGATTGCTGGGTCTCAAGGAGACATGAGCAGTTGTTGGTTGCTAGAAAGATATTTATTGTATAAAAGCATCAGTCTCAAAGACAAAGAGTTCAGACAATTAAAGTCCTTGCTAAAAGCTTTGGTATAAAGCTGAACTCTGAGCAGCAGCTGTCTGGTACAAAGTCCCGATGTTCTGGGCAGCAGCTTCTCGGCGTGGAGTTCTGCTGTCCTGGGCCACAGAAGCAGTTGCAGTAGTTCTTCTTCATGGTGATGATGATGGAGCTGCTGTTCTTCTTCTTCAGGTGTGTGTGTGTGTGTATCCCAATACAGGGGATTAAATTCATAAATCATCCAATCAGCTAAAAACATAATTGTAAAACAAAACTTTCTACACCAATCTAAGCTTAATTCTAACATGCGAAATCAGTGTTCTTTTTACCTAAATCCTATGTATCAGGTATTATCTGTTTACCTGAGTAATTCCATCTGTTCTATCTAGGAACATAAGCTATGTTCTTACTATGTTTTCATTATGTCTAGAGCTAAGTTGAATCTGTGAAGGGTATTATCATTGAAATTTAAACTGGCTAATAAGGCTTTTCACTAGCTAACACAAACCTTTAAGACAATTAAGCTATATTTTTACCTATTTAAAACTAAAACTTACATTCTATAGCTTAATGTATTTTAATTTTTTTCTCTCTCTGAGGGGTTCAGAGAGGCTTTTATTTTGGATTCCAACACTAATGGAACAAGAACAATGGAGGTTAAATAAAGGCTCGAGTTCTTGTCCTAGATAGGGCAAAACAGAGACTGTATCTAATATTAGCTGTTCAAATAATCAGGCACCAAAGGAGCACAGGGACTACCATGATGAGAAAGACCAAGGAATAATTCCAAGCTTTGTTCTTCTACCAGTGGTATACACAAGATATTTAGAATGAATAGTCAAGCCCCAAATGACACACACTCTAATTGTGGATTATACTGGGTCAGAAGGTGGTTTCTCCTGACCTTGGCTACCCTGTTTGTGCTGTGAAATATGAAGAAACTCTGTAATTTTCATTTTGATGGCTGTAACAGCAGTTTGCACCCTCATTTATATTTATCCTTCTGTATTAGCCGATACAATCTCTTGGTAACAGGATTAAAAGGCACTGAAATACACAAATAGATCATTAGGGACAAATTACATTTGTAACTAATGTGATTCTTAAGGCTCGGAACTGATAATCACCAGATGGTGGCAGACAAAGAAACCCCAAGAAAATCCCTTAAAAACCATGGCTGAACTTGCAATTAAGATGAAAATAACTGTATTCCATGTCAGCAGTATGTTCATTGCCCTGGGTTTCCCTGCAAGGGGCATGTCCAGTCCCTCCAGAATCAGAGGGTAATGCTATATTCCCCTGGAAGGCAGAGGAGAATTCCCTTTTCAGAGTCTGTGCCACAGGCCCAGGTGATGAGGCAGCAGCAGCTCCATTCCTTCCCTGTTGGTCTGGCCTCAAGGCTCTTTTTTCTTGGCTTTACTGCTCCAGCCAGCCAGCCCTTTGCTGGCTCCTACTCCAAGCCCACAGCCAGAGGTGCTTTCACAAGCTCTCCCATAACCTCTCATGTTCAACGTGTTATTGGTGTCCCATGGGAGTTTTCGCTCTTTGTGTTCTGAACCCATGTTTCCTCTCCCCACACTTTTCCTTTTTCTCTAATGCTCTCCTTCATGAGGAGCTTTTTCAAAAGCTTTTCCCAAATAATTTTGTTGATAAAGCTGTCCTTCCTAATTCTTCTTCCAGTTGAGAGAATAACCACTGCTTTCTGTGGATTCCATTAGGAACACTCGGGTTGCTCTTTCCATGAACATCTCTCAGCCTTAGATTTCTCTGCAATCTGCTTTTACTGCTGGTTTAGATTCCACCTCCTGAGTGGCTGCTTTGGGCCAGTGGACACAGTTTTTTCAGCTTTTCATCTAGAAAAAAAAACCCAACCTGGTTGTAGGCTGGGTAATAAAACCACCAAAAGATTCATTTGGGAAAGGAAAACGGGAAAGCAATTTTGGAGCAAGAGTTACCAAGCACAGTCACACAACACAGATGGAATGATCTAAAAAGTTTAGTGGCCACATTCCCATTTCTAATTTACTATGTTTTTTACAAAGATGCAGCTGTTTCAATATATAAAAGCAAATAACATCACTGGGAAGCTGAACAAGAATCATGAACTTCACAGTCTATTATATGCTAGACTCTGAAGAAAATGTACAGAGAAAAAGCTCATACGTATTTAGCAATATTTTAATGGTTAATGTGCATAATCTTTAGATTTTTATGTTTATTTTTACTAGATCCAGACACCCAATCATGAAGAAAGGAAACCATCTTTCCTGAAATAACACTTTAGGCAGATTAGAGGTGACAGTTTGTGCAAATTGCAAACTTTATTACACTTTGGCCATTTCACATCAAACTTATTACATATATTACGTACAACGAGTGGGAAAATACACTTATATATAATAAATTAGAAAGTAAAATAGGTTAATAGAAATCTACATGCCCCAAAAGACAGTCAAGTGGAGCTCACCTGATACACTGATATTACACATAAGTTTTAAGTGAATTCATGTTCTCTAGGCATTCTAAAGCCATATCACTTGCAGATGGAACACACTTGTGCCTCAGATAAACCCCTGAATGTCCAGGAACTCTGCAGTTTTCTGATCTCTGACTTCTTATAAATTAGCCTGTCTGAAAGTGGGATGTATTAATTAAAATGACCAAGGAAACAAATTTCTAACAACGGAAAACATGAGTGTATTTTGCACAGTGTCAAGGCTTGTCTGATGCCAAGACACTTCCTTGATGTTCCTCAGCTCATTGGAATTGCTAAATCACTCTAGAGTACCTGGTCAAGGACCAGAGTTTCTAAGGGTGAAAACTCTTCCTGGTCTGAGAAGGAACCTGCATGGTCATGTGCTGATAGTCCAGAAGAACAAGTTGCTCAGAATTGAATGTTTGTGTGTTCTGGACAGTAACCTGGTTTGTAGTAGGAAACCTAGATCATAGTCAAAAGCTCTTCAGCACAGTGAAGAGTAGCACAGGATAACAAAATTTCTTACAATTAATTTATTTTTTTTCATTCTAATGGAAGTCCTTGTTCAAAGGTAGAAGATATTGATTCTCACTGTGTATTTATCCTTCTTACAAAGAAAGTATTGCTGTCTGAAGCACTGAAGACACCAAGAAGGAATTTAAAATCAACTCATTCAAATTAATTCAAACTGTCAGCCACTGTGTTTTTAACCACTGCTGTGCCTTGCCAGGCATCTCCTGGATTTTCAAAGTCATTATATTGCTTATAACCATATAAACAACACAGAAGTAAGGGACAAATGGCTTCTTGTGATGCTTCCAGGTTTCAGGCATGCATTTTTTCTTCTCTTGGTGCTGTTTCACAGCTCTCACTTTCAGCTGGACTAAGAGGACGGCTGCACAGAGTTGCATTTCAAATATTCCACCATGAGAATTCCATCGTGTTTTTCCCCAGCAGCCAGAGATAGCTGGTCAAGGATGTCATTTCACACACAGGCACACATTGCTGACTCAGGACCAGCTTTTACTGAAGTGACAACTGGGGTGGGTAGAGTGGAGGGGGAAGCTGCAATTGGTTTAAACCAGGAAAGGAATTTAAAATCAAAAAGTTGGAAGCCCATTCAGCTTCAAGCCATTGTTTCACACACTCTCACAAAAGATGGTTAGATGGAAACACAGCAGGTATAAAAAAAAAGAAATAAATCTGCCCTTAATGGCTGTGTTGAAAACCAGCTTTTGTTTGTGGTATGTTTAGTATAGCTCTTGTGCTAGTTCATGGTAAGGGTATTTCCCTCTAAGGTAACATGTCAGATATTGATAAGCTTGTTTTAAATTCTATATAATTAAAGCAGTAAATAGAATACTGACATGTCTGTGACCTGAAACACCATTTAATAGGTAAGTATGTGTGGGACTGTGCTATGAAAAACACGCATAGGATAAGCCAGGGGTCAGCAAGGTCCTCAGCTCTCAGTGAAATTACCTGTTTACTCTAAATCATGCATCAGCACTAAAATTGCAGAAAAAAGCACCCCTCCTCCCTCCAGTACTGAGACAGATGGAATAGACCTCCAGATGGAGCCTTTTCAATGTTTTTCTGGATGGAACTGATATCTCCAGAAATTAAAAGCTGTATCTAATATTTTTTTTTTTCCTCTTGTAGTAAGTATGCTAATTGGATAAAGCAAGCACAGAGTTGCAAACCCATTGCTACAAGATATACTGTTTAATAGCCACTGTAGCCATGAAAATGATTCTGTTTGTGTTAGAAAAAAGAAGCCAAGGAGAAAGGTCATTATATTGTGTCTGCAGCTTTCTCTCCTAATATGTGATTCTCATTTCTCAGTAAAGGGAAAATCAATACTCCTCTAAGTTGCCTTGGATTCAGAAAAGATAGAGCTTTTACCCACTGTGTGGTAGTGATTTAGAATGATCATGATGTATATTATGCAACGCTGGTTTTTACAAAGCTCTGAACTTCATTTTGATTTTTTTAATTGTGCCATTGAATCTTGTCTAAAATTGCAAGATAGAAACACTTTAAGTGCCATGATATTTTAGTAGAAATTTAGTTCTCTCCATTATGAGCTGTCTCTTAACACCATACTGTTCTCCTCAGCTTTGATTTGGTGAGAGACTTTCCTCTCAAAGCTGGAAGATTAAAGGCAGCCATGGCACCCAGGAATTGTGACAATAAGAAAAGAAGTACATATCAGGTTCATACATTTATGAGGGTTTACATACCAAGAGGCTATGTTTGTAGCAGAGACACACAAGTGATTTGCTTCCTTTTTTTTTTTTTTTTAATAGTTATAAGATCATATTCTCAACTATTTAGGCTGGAAAGACTCAGGAAAAAAAAGCAAGGCATTACTGGAAATGATAAGGAAATATAACCAAGTTTTATGTCCATTATAGCATATTAAGAAATGTTGTATTCTAGAAAAACTCAGCAAACTGTGAAACAGCTGGACACAAAGCAACAATGAGAAGCAACAATGGAGACAGGTACTGTACAATAGGACCTCTTACTGGCAGATGTGAAGGAGCAGCTAGGATCAGTGTAAGGGAAATGCTGGAGCCAGCACCTGGAGGTACAATCACTCTCTGAGTGAGGACATGGCACATTCCAGCTGTAGTTGGCAACAAGAGTTAACAAGAGGAAGCTAAGGATGTTTCTCACAAGAAGAAACCTCTTGCAAAAATTCTTTAGGCTTCAAGAGATCAGTGTCATCCCTGACATCACAAATGTTCAGTGTTCAGCACTAAACCCACATGCCCCAAGTCTTTGGCATACGGTTTCCATCTAGACAAACACACTGGAACATGTATGCAAAGCTCCCTCTGAGCATGTGCTGGAGAACTTTGATGCTCTGTGCACCCAAGGAGAAGCTAATCCCATTCTGGAGGGCCCTTTCTTCCTGCAGCTGCTGGGCCAAGCCATGACAGGGGCTGGACAAGGCCCTGCATGAAATCTATTATTCACCACTTAGGGGGGAGTTCAGATCTGGATCCAAATTCTGGTCCTGACTCATCAGCCCACAACAATAGGATTTCCTTAAGCCTCAGATTCCAAGTTATGTATTACCTCTTCCCATACATCCTGTATTTTTTTTTTCTCTCTTTTAATTTTTTTGTTAATATAGAAAACAGAATTTTAAGTAGATTTATGTTGAAAAAAAAGAAAACAAAAAAGCCCAAAAAATTGCCATTGCCACCTGCTCCTTTCCCCTCACCATCACTCAGTGAAGACACCATCTGGGAACGACTAGCAACCAGAGCAGGGAGTGAGCAGTCCATATGTTAAAATTTAAAATTTGACAGCCCTATTCTGGCCTTTCCATCACCCACTATTTTTCTGTTTCACAGTTTCAGTACGATAACTAGTCTCTTCAACATTTGCAAGGACTAAACCATTTTCTTTCATTGTGGATAGATCTTTATTTTAGGTTAAATCTTTCATTTAAGCTGAAATCCATCAAATTCTCTCCACTCTCAGACTTCTTCCGAAAATTTAATGTACAACAAGATGAGATATTTAATTATCAAAACCTGTGGCAATCACTGTACAGCCCATGTATTAAATTATTAGACTAGAAAGATTGAGAAAAAAACCACAATTCTCTCTTCTTTTGCATTAGTTTGTAAATGTGACAGACCTCTGGGTACTGTTAATAATTTTTCTCAAAGCTAGCAAGAAATCTACATAACCTTTTTTTCCTCTTCTCATTTCAACCCCCAAATCCCATCTTGTGGATTTGCCTTATCATTCACATATATGCAAAATGTAGTGAGACTCTTAAGGAAGAGCAAGGTAAGATTTTTAAAAAAGAAAAATGTATTCATATCACTAGAAAAATAGGCAAGAAAAATCCAAAGGAAGATGCGGTACCTGAAATGAAGCTTACTATCCTCAGTCCAAAGTTTTTACAGACTAACTTCTCTTATAATAATGAAACTTATGGATTGTACCTCTTTAAAGTTCTTTCAGTGTACATTCATGTGGGGGACGTTATAATCTAGGCTCAAGCAGATGGAGGAAAAATGACTCGTGAAAAAGGCCAGACACAAACTTTTATATGTACAAAACAAAGCCAGACTGAAGCATTCCACTGAATATCAGCAGATCTAGTACATTTATCTTTTGAATGGATATGTTTGTTTAAAAAGCACAAAAAAGATTCTGGAAGAGCATTTATGAACATCTGAAAGAAGCTTAGAAATTGCAAGACTTGACTATTACATACTGAATAAAACCAGCACCCAATAAGACTTTTTGAAACTGAAACTATATTAAGCATTTACTTTAAAATAAAACCTGCAACTATACCTGATAAAAGCTTTTGAATGCTTTTGTACTCCACTCATAACCCTTTCAAGGTTGCTTGGTGCCAAGCCAAATATTATTAATGCAACTCAGGAAGTGTTCTGCCTAGGCAGACAGCACAGTGGGGATCTCAAAGATTTGCATGAATTCAAGGAAATGTGAGGAGAGAAAGATGAGGCTCATCAGAATACCTGTTGGAGAAACACAATTCACATTCTTTAAAGGTCCTGAGCACTTCCTGGCCATTGTTGCTTAAACATTCAGTTTGTCAGTAGATTTCTAAATGTTAAACTACCATGCAGATTCAAGAGTTTATTGAAAAAGTATTTGGTTAAAATAAGCATTATTTGGAGTAAAAATCTAAGTGGGTAAGGATCAGATCCTGCCATCTGGCTGAAGGTGCCAGCAACCTCTGCCAGAGTTTCACTTTGAGATGTCCCTACTGAAAGGGCAGCATTAGGCAGGAATTAGCACTATACAAAGAGTTATTTGTTTTAGCCACAGAGTTCTGAGATTTACAGCTGAAGAACTGAAGAGTTGTTTTAGTGAGAACCTATCCTGTAAAAGGCACATATTTTATACCTTCTTCCTCCTCCCCTTGTATTTTGGAACCCTACTGGTGTGGCTGCCAGCTGTGACTGTCAATTATTTGGCTCCCTCACTGAAGGGCTGGATCACATCCAAAGCTTCTTATTTACAGGGCTGAAACAAAATCCAGGTCCCTTTTGTTTGTATACAGGTGCTCAATTAGGAGAGATCCTATAGGGAAACAATTTTTTATTTGAACCATAAAAGACATTGATACTCTTTAATCTGAAACTTCAGCAAAACATGAGGAGCTGCTTCATGTCAGGAGGAAAAATAGTAGTGGAGTGAAGAGTTTCACCAATTCAGTTCACCTTCCTCAATAATTACTTATTAAGCCCAGATAAACACAAGGAAAGGCAATGTTTAATCTGACTTTCAAGTCTTTCAGTCAGAAGAGGATCCCAGA
This sequence comes from Parus major, assembly GCF_001522545.3. Taxonomy (NCBI): domain Eukaryota; kingdom Metazoa; phylum Chordata; class Aves; order Passeriformes; family Paridae; genus Parus; species Parus major. The sequence continues at coordinate 102,556,853 of NC_031768.1, forward strand.
AGCTTTGTTCCTGTTGCAGTTTTGCTTTCTGATAGCTTTGTTTACTGACACCTCTGAACCCCTGTGAAAGAAACCTCTCCCAGGCACTTCTGACTCTGCTCTTAGCAGGAACTTGCCCTGCCAAGGAGTGAGACCCCAGGACTTACTGGATGTACCCCCAGCTTAAAGAGGGGAGTTGTGTTGCCTCCCCAGCCATGGGAACCAATGAAACAGCACCCTTGGATATGTAGGCTCCTCTACAGGCTGTTTTAAGGAGCTTTATTGAAGCAGCAAATGGGCCTTAAGGAGGAATTCAGAGCCCTTCCCTGGGGATGGTCACAATTGCAAAGTACTGGCCCAAGGATTGGTAATGGAAAGGTTTTCCACAGTTTTGTCAAAGCCAAAGCATTCAGTAAAGCCTTCCTTTAACCAGTTCTAAAATTTTATTTAGGTTGTAATTTTCATTGAGATTTGTTTTTTATCCTTCCTTTTTTATTCTTTCTTTCCATGTGACGTGAAATCTGGAAAAAAAAAAAAACAACTTATTTTTTGAAATTGTCTTTTTTCTTGCATCATGTCACTGCAATATAACATGTATTTTGACTTGGTATCATATTTTAATGTTAAATAGAGCTGCAGAAATTTGAATATTATTCTGGTGTGCTGTGGCATTAAAACAGCTACTGTTACTAGCAAGAAACAGTTAAGCATTTATTATATGTTTATGTTTGAAGTTCCTCTTGTCACATTAAAACTTTGACAGCCATCCTCTGAAATAAACACTGCTTACTAGAAAAAAAAATTCTTAGATATTTCTCTGAATATTTTTTCATAGAAAGACAACTCAAGGTCAACAAGAAGATATCAACAGCAGAGAAAAACATATTTTACCATAGAATAAAAGCTGAATAACAGCCCAGTACAATCTTATGGGTGCTATCATGTGTTATCATGGAGGTATATAACAATATAAGAATTTAAAACAAACATTAAAGAACTTATCATGAGAATTCAGAAATTTAAAAATGGTGAAGGATTGTTGTTTTTTCAGTCTTTAGAAGCTTATCCTTGGCCAGCCTGGGCATCTACAGGCCATGGCCTGGCACAGTTCTCATGTGATGGGCAACCACTGCAGCAATCCATCACTGTTTGGGACACTAAGTGTTAAAGAGACCAGCAGCAGCAGCTTTAAGGGCTCTACAGAGAGTATATAATTTTTTAAATCCCTGATTAGTCTGTTGATACAAACAGGAATATTTTCTCTTTCATTTTTCTTTCTTGGAACTGAAGATATGAAAACTCAATGGGTAGGATACCTCCATTCTGGGAGGTGTGGTGCTCTTCTAGGCTCTATGGACTTTGCCTATGTCTCCAAGTAAAATAATTCATCAACCAGCTTCTGAATGTGTGAAAAACTTTCTACTGCCTTCCTCTCTCTGTAGTATTTGGCAGTGCTCAACTACAGATTCAGCTTAAGGGTCTCTGCAATAGTCTCCCTCCTCTTAAAAATCTCCCTTGAATTCTTACAGATGTTTTAAAGGTACTTATGTTTCTCTTCAGAAACAAAATTTTGCAGAAAAGATTTATTATATCTCCAAGAGCACAGATAAAGGTGCTAAAGGTGTTACACTGGTGCCATAAGGAATGATTTGATTAAAGGAAAGGAGATACCTCCAGTACAAAAATGAATTCTCAGGCATTTGTGATAAAGCTATTTCAAACTGCTTTGGTCTGAAACTGAGCATAAAAATTAATGTCTCAGCCAAGCATTGTAAATTCCTTACAACACTTCAGTGGTACTTAGGCTGGCACAAGTGCTAGTTCTATGCACAGAGATGAATTAGCTTCTCTTTTTCAGTGAAAATCAATACAAATGGGCCCTTGTCTATGGAATAGGTGACCTCTTTCTTGCAGAGCTTGGAAAGTGTTTCCTAACAGTATTGGGAAAAGGGGAAGCAAGTACTGGTCTACATCTGAGATACCTTGGTATGACCTCAAAAGTGGTCATAGTTTTGGCTTCATTTAGGGGTACAGTCAATGCAGAGGGGTAATGGGAATGATGTTGCAACTCTGGTGCCCAGGGGATGATCCTCTTCCTGTCACACATTCCTGCTTCTCTTACAGGGCTGAGGTGAGACAGTGGTAAGATCAAAGCTTGAATATGACCCTTGGATATGTATAAATATCCAGATATATGCACCTTCATCGTTCCCAGGGGAACATTCCTGGTGGCTTAGGACAACAGGAAGGTTTAAGATGAGTCCTCCGATAACCTTGCATATATATTTTGATGACCAGTAATAGCCATTAAAGAGACACACTTGTTTTATTTTTAAAAATGGCTATGTATTTGATATTCCAGTTACCTGGTATCTCCCTCCTGGAACATGCAGGAACCAGGCTTGATGTGCTCAGGAAAGGCAGAGCATGGTCAAAGCAGATCTGAAATACCTGGGGCAGGTAACTAGAACTTGGGAGTGCAGCTCATCACCTCTTACCTGTCTAAGCTCCCCAAAGTCCTTCCAGCAATAAGTTTATTAAAAAATTTATTGGAGAATGGACATGAAATCTATGCATAGCTGTCACACCTCCTGGAAAGAATATTTTCTTGCACGTGCTCCTTGCAAGGCTGCTTCTGATGGCTCTGAAATTTTCAGGAACATTTCCACTGCCTTCAGAGGCCAGAACTTTGCTCTCTGTAAAGGCACTGCAGGAAATACAGTTAGGTGTGGAGGCTCACAAGACATAGAAAAAAACTGCTGCTGAGAGGGACTTTTATTCACAGAGTAAGGGCTGGCACCTGCTGGGTACAGAATTGGAGTTTTTAATAGTCCAGAAAACTTTCCATCAACTTAATATCCTTGTTGTTCCAAAGCTATGGTTGCAAACCATATAGAAACATGAATATAGAAATAAATGTTCTTATTTTTCTTTTCCAGGTCAGTAAACTCATGAGTTTTTCTTGGTTGATGCTAAGAATTTTAGGGGTTCTTTTTGCATGTTCATCAACATATATCCACAAAATCAGTGTGACTGACTGGTCTAGAATATAACATTAATCCTTCATTGTGATTCAGGAAACACATGTGATTAAAGCCTTTTTTTTTTGTATTCACCTATTTCCTCATCAACCAAAACCAGTTCTGCCAGAGAGCTCATTTATCTCATTACTGAATGAGCTAATCTATGATTGAACAATCATTTTGGTAACATCCTACTCACCAAATCTTAACACAAGACAATACATTCTACAAAGAGATTTTATATTCTTTTGTTAAATATGATCTTATACTCTACAGATAACAGTATTTATGAAATCCAATGCAGCTAAGATGATTAAAAAGCTGGAGTTTCTGAAACATTAACGATAATTGCTACTTTCTTGCTTTGTAGGTGCAGCAATAAAATTCAGCCAAAATTACTTTTATTTTAGTGTTTCAAGTAATTTTTTCAGAAACAAAGCTTGGTCTTTACCAATGTAAAGTCTCCACTGGTTGTGAGGGTAAATAGAGTCATGCATGAGGACTATCCATAAAGGACAGTACTCCAGATATTCCAAGGAAACAAGGAAGAGCACAGGCTGCTTCTGCTCATGCTGAAGATTTCAGAAGTCATGCTGCCTCACCCAAGACACTGTTGTTTGCCTAAGCCAAATTAAACAATTTACTGCAAAGCACCACTTATAAAAGGATTTGGGCAGGTGATACTTTTTTCCACCCCATGCTGGATTTCCACTCGATTCCAAGTGTTGCAGGCCAAACACAATGGCTGTATGGAGGGGGTGGAGGCTCCTGCTCTCTTTCTTTCTGTCCAGTATGTATTCTGGATTATCAGAGAACTCCACATGGAAGTTTATTTTTCACACTAAAATAGTTGACTTCTCCTCCACACCTGAATTTTAGAGATCTTGTAAGGCAGTATATAGTGGTTTTCCTCATTTTCTCACTCTGTGTCATTGAAGGGACTAGCAAATGATCCCATTTTCTTTCTTGGTACTGGCAACAGGAAAAAACCTGGCAAATATTGGGCATCTGTAAGTATCAGGTGCTTAAAGATGATTGGTTTCAATAGCACCATGATTATTTAGACCAGCTGAAAATCAAGGAGAAAATAAAAACTCTGGAGCTATAATGCACTCACATGGGCAAAAAATATGCAAATATTTCTGTTGATTCCCTACTGGACTTCCTGACTAAATAAGTATTTATTAATCCCTAAAAACCCTGAAAAAGTTATGAGAGAAAAAAAAATGCCAATACTTTCAGGCAGTGGCCAACAATAAACACCAGAATAATCCATTCCTGGCTCAATCCCTAAACCATTTGTTGTACCAGACAGAGATAAAGAAGGACTAAGCAATATGAGGATCTCCAGGATAAGTCAGGGATTACTGGATGTTGGATGCTGCTGTGGGATCTCTGCTACCTGCAGAGGAGGTGTCACATGTGTTACCTTTATGCAGATCAATCAGCTCTCATGAATATAATAACCTCGTCCACCCAGCAACTGCTCCATTTCACAAACTTCTTTCACACACTGTCTTACATTTCCCCTTCTTTTTATTTCACACCATATGTCTGGGGGATTTTTTTGTTGTTCCTTCCTCAAAAACTTGTGGTTAGCTATGGATACAGGTCTATTGCTATAGGTATTCTCACCTTTTATCTACCATGCTAAGCATTATACATTTCTCCCTGGATTTGATTGCTTTATCCTTTTCCCCCTGATTTGATGCATATCTTCAAAGATTTCTGTGCTTCTCCAAGTGAGAACTGGAGCTTTGCATTGTTAGATGGTCTATTGGCCAGCCTGGTTTGTGACATGGATTTTCATATGGCTTTTGAGTACCTGAGTCAGTATTTCCCCCACCTTTTTACCTTGTAAGTGCAGGTCAACAGTTTTGGTTCATGCACACTTAAATCCTATCCTCAAACAACTTCCCCACTTTACCTGGAAACACCTTTTCAGGTTCCTCACTTTCACAACATAATTGTCTTATTCCCAATACCTTATAACTCAGTCTAAGAATTTCCAGGAACTTCCCTTAAGCAATTTTCTATATTTTGCAGTCCCAACTGAGCAGAGCCACGCTGTTGACACAGCACCCCAGGCTCCATGCAGAGAGCTGTACTTTGCTGTTGGTCAGTGCTTTTTGTGGTTATGGTGCTTCACCCAAGACAGTGGTTCATGTACAGTATCAAGTACAAACCAAAGTGGAAATCTCCAGTGACACCCTGGATCCTACACCACAAAACTTCTCTGGAAATTTAGTCTTGATCAATAAAATGTTACAGGGCACAGCATCAAGCTGCTACTATCCCTTCATCTGCTAATTAAAGATCAGCATTTAGGACTGTTATTGACATAGATAATTTCTACCAAGAAGAGACTTTGGGGGTTTCTTTACTGAATCAGGCCTCACAAAGATATTAGAATTTCATCCTTTGTAACTCTATTAGAAAAAAGCAATCTGGTTTGTCAGGCAAGATCTGTTCTTCATAAACTCACATCATTTATCGCTCTTGGCATTACTTCTCTGGATTTAGTTATTTTTCTCTCAATATTTGTTCCATTATTTTAAAGAGCAACACAATTATAGTTCTGGGCTTTGATCCTTATATGAGCTCTTCAGAAGCTTTACAAGTATCAAAATTCAGTTAATTTCATGCCCTTTTTCACTTAGGGCCCTGTCCAACTAACATGGAAGTCACTGAATATTTTACTCATTGAATAAATTAGATTTAGGTAAGACATAAAGGAACCTCTTTCATTGATACCTAAATCAGCTGCACTCTTTGACTTTAAAGTGTTTTACCCTGAGACCTATTAAACGCTCACCCTTCATGTATTTCCATCAGTCTTCTTCCCCCTGAACTCTTTCAGCCAGTGTTTCTTATCCTAGTATCCTTAGTCTAGTCTCTCTGGATCTTCTTGCAAGACCACCTCTCCCTCTCCCTCTCCCTCTCCCTCTCCCTCTCCCTCTCCCTCAGTAGCTTTTCTTCCATCATCCCTTGTTTGCTGAGCTGCTTTTTCCATGCATTCCTCTTCCCAGAAGTCCTGAGCAGCAGGAGCCATGGTTTTATGAAGGACCAAACTGTAGCTGGGTTGGTGTTACTGAGATCTCTTTGGCTTAGGAAATCGGGTTGAAATTCCCTGTTGAGCACTTCAAACGACTTCCACACACTTTTCTATTCTTATCAACCCAAGAGAAACCAGGAAGTGAGAGACATGTGAATAGGGGGAAAGAAAAGAGGGGAAACGTTTTAGGCATTATAAATGCTTGCAATTTGCTTAAGGAAGGGGTAAAGGGTCAGCTTGGTTCTTGTTTTGTGTGATATGATTTATGTATCACTGTTGACAACAACAGAGGCCAACTCCACATTATGGATTAACAGCTTGGCAGTGAAGGACAGAGTCATTTATTTACTTTTCATTACAGAGTTCATGGGGTTTGGACTCTCATATAGGACATGCTGGGAGATTTCTCTGTATTTTCCTAACTTTTACTCCTAAGCAGACCTTGGATGAGAGGGCAGGTTTGATTTGTGGACATTTGATATTCCCTTCTGTATTAGATATTGTATTACTTGGCACTTGGGACATCTGACTTAAAGAAGAAAAACAAAATAATAAAACAAATGCAGAAAATATTTTATTATATGAAAATTAGAAGTAAACAATAAAAGCACAGATTTCTTTTGCCACTTCTGGATGTAAGGACTTTTTGAAAAAAAACAAACAGCCCAAACCACTCAACTACAACCTTACATATCAAGTCTTTAACTCAGGCAATTTCTTATGGCTGAATCACATGAAACTATAAAACAGTTCATAAAGGTGGATCCTCACCAAGAGCTGCTTTAGCTAGGTTCACTAGAAAGTAGAGTTTTAAAATTGAAACTTGCTTTTTCATGTGATATTTTGACCTTTCAGTTTCTTGGAACTGCTTGTTCATAATTTTCCTCTCTTTCCCAGCAAATGCCACAGTAATTTAGCCATTTTCTGGCTAACCTGGGAGCCATTGTATGTGCTATATTCATTTAGATGTCAGATGTGGCAGCAGCATTCCAAACTGAAGTCAAGACAACAAAATGAAAGTGTGTTGATTGTTTTTGTACATTTCCTTCCACTTCAGTAGAGATTTGAATTTGTGTTTGGGGAAAGCTGGATTCTTTTTTCTTTTTTTTTAAATTTTAGAAATTATATGTTTGTTTATGAACATTTGAAAATGACATCTTTGGATATCTAGGGGATATCTTGGCAGAAGAAAGGACTATAAATCTTCACACACACATTTCTGCAATCCAAAGAGAAACTGTAAGACCACCAAAACCTGGCAAAAGAAAGCGAAATAAAAGTGACTGTTCCCTTTTTCCTGCAACTTACATTATTCAGAATATTAAATAAAAAATCTGACAGATGGAAATATTTAGATTGGCGCTCAGAGAGAAGATGCAGTATTATCAAAATGGATTCTACTCTACTTTGTAGTCTCCAATGCCTTCATTAAAAAAGCACAAGGCAGAGTTATTCTAATGGAGAACATTTTATTTGCATTTATATGGTAGAGTGGAAACCAAAGTTTAAAACCACAAATTACTTTATATGTAACATTCTAGCTTTGGGGTTTAAAGTGTCCAGATCTGAAGAAATATCAGATATTTTGAACCGAACTTATTTTTCAGAAGAAAGGAGAGGTTAAAATACAAACAGATTTGCTCTACTCTCTAAAATACCACAAATTCAAAAATTGATATTGAGGAGTGTAGGATTGGGTGATCTAGCTAAATAACCAAATAGATTTAAAAAAAAAAAAAGGAAATACTTTTTGCTTAAATTAGAGGTTCCTAGATTTGTCTTCCAGACTCACTTCAAAATAGAATTTAATTACTGATGATTTATATGTAGCTGGGTAAAAAAGAAGGTCATTCATTTTGGAAATTAATCCTACCAAATCTGAATCATAGCCTTACCTTTAGTCAACACCTTAATAAGAGATTAACTGGCATAATTAGTACCTCCAGAAATATAATTTTATTTGAGAGAAGAATCATGCTTAAAAGTCATATTTAAGTAAATACAAAGAAGATGAAGAGGATGCCACATGGAGAACATAAGGACAAGTTGCAGTGGGACAGGTTTCATCTTGAAATAGGAAAGAAATATTTTTACAGTAAGAACTTGCTGAGACAACCTCCTCAGTGATGTGTCCAAGTCCCTGTCCCTGGTGGTGTTCAAGATGTGACTGGACAGGATGCTGGACATTCTCCTTATTCCAGGCTGTGTTTCTTATCCTAGTCTCCTTGGTCTGGTCTCTCTGGATCATGGAAAGGCTCCCTTTCCCATGAAAGGTTGGATCAGAGGAACTTTCAAGGTGCCCTCTTCCCTGGGCAGCTGTAAGATTGTATGGATACGAGAGAGGTTGTGGGTGTCCCATCCCTGGAAGTGTTTGAGACCAGGTTGGATAGGGCTCTGAATAGCTGGTCTAATGGAAGGTGTCCTTCCCATGGCAGGGAGGTTGGATTGAGATGATCTTTAATGTCCTTTACAACACAAAACATTCAATGATTCCATGATACTGTGATTCTGATCCATGCTGCTGCACTGTGGATGTTTGAGAGTGAGATGAACTCTATATATGCTTATTCTTTTCAAGGTGATGAATGAAGAAGTACACAGCATTTTGAAATGATAAATGTTGAGGAGCATTAGAGAGAAGATTGAGTTCTGTTTTTCTTAGTTCTTTACCATTTACAAAATGTACCACTGCTTTTCATGCAGCCTCATTTGAAAACATTTGAAAGGAGAAATTCTAGTAGGCAGTGTTTCCAAAGGTCCTGCCCTCAGTCATGTGTGGCATTAGAAAACATCAGTCATGCTGAAGGCTTCATCTCCCAGAACAGTACTTCTGGTACTTGCCATTCCTAGGCTGTCACAGACATTTCCTCTCTAGCAGAATTCATCTGCAGCAGAGCCAGTATCTAAGAGGCTTATTAATAAAAGATTATACCTCCACTGTATTCTATTTGGTTTCATATAAATAATTTAGGCACAAAGGAATTCCCTGGTCCTTTTTGCAGACTTGAAAAAAAAATAAAGTGCAATGCCGAAGAGGATTGTGGCAAATCAATCTGTTCTTACATTCTCTTACTAAAGACACATGAGTAGTTACAGAAAAAGAGTGAAAAAGATTGCCAGAACAATAAAATGTGAGGTACAACGTGAAAAGAAACATAGAAGATGACAAAAGCACATCACAGAGTAAGAAAACAAGTGAAAATGGTTTTATTGATATAATGCTGGTCAGAAGGTTTCTGTGTTTTATGAAACATTTCAAAATACTATCTTCTTCATACTATACTTTGAAATAAAATGAAATCAATTTCATGGAAAGAATGCCCCAAAACACAGAAATAATTTAGCAGCTTGGCTGACCAGGGCTCTCACCTGAGGCTGGAAATCTTCTCCATAGTGATAACCCAGAGCAGGGCTTTGACCTCATCCAGGTTGGTGACCTCATCCAGGGGTGATTTGATCAGTCAGGTGTTCTGCTGCAGATTCCTCCTCTTCTTGGCTATGAACTTGAAAAGTGAATGAAACCCATTGAACCCTCTTTGCACAAAGGTCTAGAACCAAGTCCCATTGCTGTAATTTTAACAGATGCAAATGAGCTACTCTGATTTGCACCAGCCAAGGAATAGAGTCAGAGAAGAAACCTCATAGATTACAGGTGACAGCTGTTTATTTCCTCTCTTGCTTATCTTCTTTCTGTCACCTTAGCGATTATCTAAATGAAACCTTCAAGCAACTCAATTTCCCATTTCTTAGCTCTTCTCTTTCTCTCTCTCTCATTGCTCCTCAGCCTAAAGACTCATTCTACAAAACTGCTGGGTTGGTCTACACCTAATGCTTTTAAAATACGTTTCTGAAAGTCTGTCTCAAACATAATCAATCCTATCCCCATAAACAAACCCCACTTTTATCAGTGGTCTCAGCTTGCATGCCCCCAAAGCAAGGGCAATACTAACCCTGGCACAATCACATCTGATGAGGTTAGAAATTTGATGCACCATGAAGGTGCATCTGATGATTTTGATTAGGTGGAAATTTGCAGAGGCAGGCAGGAGAAGCAGGTATATCCTGCATCAGGAGTAAAGCTAGAGCCACTTCCAGCCATTTGTGGGGACTCAAAGTCATATTCCACGGAAGCAACAGAAAACTTCTTCATATTCAAATCCTGCATCTAGGAAAAAGTCCATGAAGAGGTAACATCATGCTGTCACACTAACTCCTTTCCACAGCTGAGGGACTAAAAACCTATTGGGAGAAAAAGTGAGCCTTTATGCCACTCAAAACAAGTGTTTCACAATCTTTTTTGACTCAAGTAGTTGTAATTTTAATTTATTCTGTTTATAATTAGAGAGGAACAGCAACAAAAACCCCAAATTAAATATAGTTTTTTTTAACTTTAATATTAAAACCAATGCACAGATACAAGTCAACTGTTTTTATAAGTTCATTAGAAAGTGCTGACTGTCCTACAAAGCAGAACCTTTTGAACTCTTATTTTGTTCCAACATCCACAGTCTGAGTGACCTTTTTCCTGTTTTAAAACAAACACAACTTTCAATTTGGCTTTTCAAAAGCAGAATTGATTCCTGTGCATAGGTTTCCAGAGCCGTAAGTGCCAAAATACTTAATCAAACATATAAATTCATCATGAAATTAAAAATTCAACATTGTTGTCCCATTATTTTATATAAAATATTGAATGTATAGAAGTATTGCCATTACTTTTTAATAAGAACAAAAAGGATCAAGATATTGAACACAGATAAGGAAGCTTAAAAAGAGGGGTTTGCTCACTGACCCACTACAAAGTAGATCAGTCAACATTTGCCTGCCAAATAATGCCACTATAACAGTGGTTTGAGAAGTTGGTGTACAACATTCATGGCATTTCTGATAGTGTCGCTGCTCTATAAGGTTACAAATATTCTAAAACACATTCAAAAGTTTCTAAAGGGCAATATTTCTATTCACAGGAAATTTAATGTGCCCAAGAGCACCTTGTCTGTCCCTTCTTCATCCACCTGTATGACAATCCCTTTTCTGTCTTTTAGTCTTACCTGTAGATTTTTTTTCCTCTGTTTCTCGTAGCTCTGGGTTCACTTCTCCATTAGGGAATTATAATTGAAATAAGAATATATATGAATTCTCTTCGGAAAAAAAAAATAGTTATCAAAATCTTTATAAAGCCTCAGGCACTATAGAAAAGCCAGAATGCAAGGCCAGTCAATGCCTCAGGCTTATGGCAAAGGGCAGCATAATTCTTAGGCTGGGGGAGCATATGAAAATAGAGATGTGTGTTATTGAACTTAAGAGCAAAGGAATTACTAGGATCCTGAGGACTGAAGTAAGAACAGAAAGTCCCCCCATGTTGAAGGAAGAGTTAGAAGTTACTTTTGTGGCCTGAAATCTTGGGTGAGCCTCTCACAGTGAGAGATAGCATTTCAAACAAATACAGCAGGTCAGATGCTTGTGCCAGGATGAGTTTATGGTGCAATGAGAAATTGCAGTGACCTTTGTCGTTAAAGAGCATCTTCATCTTTCCAGGGGAAAGTGGTGACATAAAATGTCTGGCCAGCCCATTCTTACAGTCCCCAGGAAATGAAGTGGCTCAGTGATTTAGCTCTGGACATTTATCTCCCACTCTTTTATCAGCACATTTGAAATAAGGTTCAAGTCTATATTCCTTGTGAGCTTGATAAAAAGGCTGCAACATTGTTATTTGTGTTGTTATATAGCCCCAGGTAGGTGGTTGAATGGAGAACTTTATAATTTTTTCATATAAAAACCATAGCTATGAGAGAAAAATCAGTGGATTCACAGAATTGTTAAGGTTGGAAAACACCTCTAAGGTCACCAAGTCCAAGCATCAACCCAGCACCATCACTGTGCTCACCATTAAACCATGTTGTTAGCACCTCACCTCCACATCTTTTAAATCCCTCTGGGGATGGTGACTCCACCACTTCCCTGGGCAGCCTATGCCTGTGCTTGACACACCTTTCTGGGATGAAGATTTTATTATACAATCTAAACCTTCCCTTGTGCAATTAATAACTTTTCCTCTTGTCTGGTCCCTGGTTACCTGGGAGAAGGGACCAACCCCCACCTGTCTCCACCTCATCCCTGGGAGCTGTAGGGAGTGACAATGTTCCCCATGAGCCTCGTCTTCTCCAGGCTGAGCCCCCTCAGCTGCCTCTGCTGCTCCACATCAGAGTTGTCCACACCCTTCCCCAGTTCCTTTGCCCTTCTCTGAACATAGAAAATATCTTCAAATAAAATTTAAAAGAAATATAATTTCAAATCTATTCAGATTTTCAAGGGTACTGTGTACCTGCTATGATTGAGGGAGTTTGATTATGATAATAATCAAAGCACACCTTTTTGGAAACATCATTCTTTGATAGGTCTGCTCTCAAGAATATTGATCTTTGCCTTGCTAATTAAGAGAAAACTTCTCTTTTTAAATTTGGATAAGACTCATCATGATTAAACTGTCTTCAGCTATTTCTTAGGTTCAAACACTAACCTGAAATATAATTTGCAATAATATTTGATGAAACAGGAAAAAAAATCCTGACCCTTCTTGATACCAGCAATTATGCTTCAGTTGAGAAATGAAGGAAAAAATATTCCTCAGGACTAATTAAATAAAATACTTAACATTGGAAAACTGTATTTTTTAACCTGTTTTTCAGACCCTTTGAAGTCCTCGTTTCCATGTACGCCAGAAAGGAAATCACAAAAGACTTGGAGGGTGTTATTATGCCAGGCTTCCTCCTGTAATCACTACAGACAGGAGTGTCCTCCAAGGGCTAAATGAGAATATCAATCCTAGGATCTCTGCATCATCCCTGGAGGAGATTCCTCACTCCATTGGCAGTAGAGGGTAAAGAACACTGGCCTTTCTAGGCAAAGCTAGGCTTTGAGAATACCCATCTTGAGCATCCCTGGCACTTCTCTCTTCCCAGGAGCACTCTCAAATTTTGAGAAAGGTTAACATTCCTGGGATGAAACAGATATCAAAAATAACTTCCATCAGATTAGGATATCAAGGGTCCTAAAGGTGCTCTTTTAGTAACTCAGAAAACTTCCTGGGAAATTACCCAGGAAACTATAAAATTTATTTTTCCGAAGTGCTGAAATCTGGAGTAAGAACTCTCCCTTTCCCTTTCCATTCCCTTATTAATTTGAAGTATTCCAAATAATGAGTTCATATGCTAATATCAGATTATTATGCAAAGGCCAACCCCTACATTTCTTGAGAGTTTCTTTCCTGCTAATACTACTTTCAAGTTTCTCTTTCTGGATTTGAACAGGATAAAAAGGTGTCCTAGTTTGAAAGTAGAAACATGAGAGATAGAAAGAAAAAAACAAGAGGTGGTTGGACAGAAAAAACGAGAAAAAAGGAGAAGAAGGAAGTAGACCTGAACCTAAATCTTTCATTTGTTAGTGTATTTTAGTCTTTTAAATGTTCTGGTCTAAGATACTCCAACAGAAAGGCATGAACATATCATGCAAATGAGTTGTCTTCCTCAGGTTCTGGAAAGTTGCCACTGCAATTTTCTATTGGTCCTAGAATAGTGTCTCTTACAGCAAACAAAACAATTCTCAGGTCTAACAGGGGGAAACACCATGTAAATTTAACCCCATGTAATTTCATAAAGCAGTGCAAAGCAGAATGGTAGCATGGAGAAGCTTTCTAGGAAAGTAATGAAGCAGAACAAGTAGTAATCTAATTCCATCAGTATACTCTTTGAATGAGAGAGGCATCAAAAATTCATCATCAGAATAATTTTCTGCCCTTAGTACCACAGATGAAATTTGGCATTGATCTGTCAACACAGGAGATCTACTTTTGAGGTGCTTTTAAAAGGAAAAGAAAATTTAAGTAATGGTTTTGAAGAGATACTGACTTTTATTTTCCTGTGTCCTTGTTTAGTAGAAAGGCATTTCTCTCTTCAGCAAATTTTCTCCAAGACTCTTACAAAGCCAAAAAAGGATAGATATAATTTGTGAAAATACTGCTTTTAACTATGGCCTGTCTAGAGGAATGCAGGTATATGCATAAATCTGTAAAGCTTCCATGGGCATATTAAAGCATGATTTACTCTGTCAGTGCTGTCCTGAGCACAAGATAGACTAGTAAAAATCTGTATAAATGTGTCCTTTTCTCTCCAAATATATGTACTGCATATTTCACATACATTCATAAATTTGGAGAAATATATTTATGCACTTCATGATCAAGTGAATTTCAATAGTGTGCAGAGGCAGGACAAAATAAGTTTAGTACTTATGAAATATGGTTCCAATATATCCCAAAGTAAATGAACATAAATTAACCATATTAAGAACAATTTTAAAAAATGTTACATATTGCTTTATTTATGTACCATAACACTTTTGGATATTTTCCAAACATTTATCAGAAAAATTGCTTCAACACTCTATAAAAGGCTTCTATACATTTTCAAAAGTGTTCCATGCCTTCCAATAATCCTCTCCCAAATAAAGAAGAACATATGCTTATGAAAATATCTTCCACATTTCCTCTTGATATATCCAATACACATATCAATATTATTTTTTGCCACACATTACTTTACCATATATCACATTTTCATACATATACTTTAAACGTAATCAAAATATTTCAGAACATATTGCTTCTACCATAGGAAACACAGGAAAATCTGCCATCAGTGGTCACCCAAGAGACCAACAGAAAAAATAAATCACTGCTTAACAGAGGTGGTCTTTTACTGCAGTCAGAGCAGCAGAGAGCATTCAGTACTTGTGGGAATACGTTGGCTTGGTTTCCTTAAGACAAGAAATGGCTTAAACAGGGTGGTCCCATGAATAACTCCCTGTCTCGCTTACTTGATGATAAACTCAAATAATAACATCATAAGCCTTACCCGTATGTAACACGAGTCCATGTGTGCTAGGCTGACCATAAAGGTGCACAGACCAAGTCTGAAAGGCAGAATGATTACCCTTCAGGATGATATTTTCACTTGCTCTTTTTTTTTAAAGTATCAAAAAGAACATAATTTCGAACGAAATTACAATGGTGGTGTAAAAAGTTTTTTTTTGTTAACAGCTGCATTATTGCTGCTTTTTTTTCAAAATAAGCCAAAGGTTCTTTAGTTGTTCTATGTTTCATTATCTAGCTTTTATCAATAACTGATAAGAAAAAAAAAGGAGTAAGAAAGAAACAACCCTCAAATCTTTTAAATGTCTCAGATTTATTTAACATAGCCTTTACTTCTCCACCAACAGTCACACATATTTA
The DNA here is from genome assembly GCF_001522545.3 of Parus major. NCBI lineage: Eukaryota > Metazoa > Chordata > Aves > Passeriformes > Paridae > Parus > Parus major. Next base: position 102,572,199 of record NC_031768.1, read on the forward strand.
ACATTTATATCACTCATTTCTGAGTTAACTATCATCACCTTTTCACCCTTGGTAGGATTCAGGAAGGAGTTTGGAGTTTCCACTGAGGAAGTCCTGGCAAAGTTGGACAGCAGATAAAGTTAGGAGAACACAACAGTGAATGTACATCGACACAGGGAGAGAGCAGGGAGGAGACAGAGGAGCAAGAACACACACAGCTTTCAGGGGTAAAAATAAGTATTGGAATCTCATGAAGAAGCTAAAGAGAAAAATGTATTATAATGATTATAATATAATATAAGTGCTGCCTTTACTCTCCTGGATGTGAGAAGTGTGCTGGCAGAGCTGAGGCATGGTCACACCTTGAGGTGATGCCAAGGTCCAGCGAGACCAGCTCGGCAGGCACAGGTGAGAGCAAGGCCTCAGAAATTTCACAGCTAATTGTGAGATGGCACAGGGGCTTTTCTTATGCTGTTTCACTTTTCAGTTTATAAACCCTGGAGCTTTCAGAATAAACCTTTGAGCATAATAAAATATCTCCTGCTAGAGCAGGTTGCTCTTAGCAACCACAAATCCCCCACACACTCTTTACTGATGCTGCCAACTACTTGCACTGTTTGCCACAGCCTGGCCCAGCAAATCATCATTAAAAAGCAACAAAGCCTATGAGTCCACCTTCTTGTGACTCGGTTTGCAGTCTGAGGAGTTTGTCTGCTCTTGATCTCCTCTCAGCTCATGCGTTTCCAGGCTATGAGTGATCAGGAACACCTGCTCATTCCCTCTCCTGCAGATGCACATGCACAGACTTTTGGCTGACCAAGGCTGTCTGCAGTGCTGTCAAACACAGACAGGCCCATTGCTATCAAGCCTTTGTTGCTCCTAGACTAAAGATTTGCAATTTGTTCAGTGTTGTCCTGATGATTTGGCTTTTTTTTCCTACGAGCACCTAGACCTTAAGGCATTTTATTCCTATGGACACTCCAAGGAAACAAAATCTTCAGAAAATCCTTTTAAGCAGTCTGCAAGGAATGACAGTCACTCTCTGGAAGGTTTTCAATAGGTCTTTTGAGCATCATTTGCTGTAGTTTCATTGTTTCATGTGAAAGAAGCCAGGACAGGTAAGAGTGGGACAGTCTGACTTTCCCAGTGCCTTGCTGAGCATGAGCATCGTCCCTGTGGGCCACTTGATGTGGTAGAAAGGGAATTTGTCTGTCCCAAACCAAACTCACACCCAGGCATATTTTTGGGTCTGCTTGACTGTGCAAACACAAGACCTGCAGAAACTCTCAGGACAGGAAGGACGAGTGACACAGGCTAACTGCTTTCAGCAAGAGCTGCTACCCAGGGCAGTCTAAACTGATCATGGAACCTGAAATATGTCTGAAACCACTTTTGGGAAAAAAAAAAAAAAAAAGGGAGTGAGAAAACTGTACTAATGTTCAGAAAGATGTCACATTTCAGCACTGGATATGGCCAAAGGACATGGTGAGCTTGGGCAGTTTTACTAGTCTGATGTCAAGATTATCCCATCTCAAACTTTACCAGTAAGGGCCTCACACACACTTAGGTCCAGAGTTCAGATCTTTGAGGAGCTCATGGGAGCAGAAAGGACTTAATAACTTTCCATTTCATAAGAAAAATTTGACAGGGTGTCAGAAGAAGTTTTTCAAGGATGACATTAATGTGCCTTGGGAAGACTATATCAGAAATGCAATGGTTGAAGAAAAACCCAAACCCAAAAAAACCCAAAGAAAAAATGCCCCTTGAAGTCAGCCTGGCCTGAGCAGAACCAGAGAGTGAAGTGACTTGGCACCAGCAGAAAACACTACCCAGCCCTCCAGCCCCAGCACCTTCCTCATTTCCCAGCTTCTCATACTCTAGGAATATATCAGAGTAAAAAAAAATAAAAAGAGAGCAACAAAAAACCCTCATGCAACTATTTTTACTTTGTCTGCTTTAAGATGTATTCAAATGGCTAAAGCAATTTAATAATAAATAGCTTTTTTTGTTTGGATGCAGCTTTACATGCCAAATGTTAGACTGGAATGAGTATTTATAGCAGAGTTTAAAGTCCCTGGAAATAGAGATTTATGTTTATAATGGAAAGGTTGATGATCTTTTGCTGTAGCTATATTAGCAGACCATTCTATAATAAAAAGTTGGGGAGTTTGTTATTTTAATAGGAGCATTTCTAATATCACTCTAATGTAGTTAGGAAAGAATGAACTTTATGAGGTGAATGTACAATTTAACACAAATATTCATGCCAAAAGATCAAACAATAAATCATAAGAGAAGCCTATTTAGCATACAATTTCTCTTAGAACATCTGATTTTAGATTTTTACCAAAGAGAAATACAAAACATTCTTCTATAAATCAGAGTTGTTTAAGTCTTCATCAATTTTAATAGCTGATGTCTTGCATAGAGTCTTACTCCAAAAAAGTTGAGGAAGAGAATTAAATTGATTAATAAATTTCATCAATGGTAGTGACTGGAGTAACAGCATAACATTAATAAGAGGAAAAGTACATGCAAATTCAATAAATGACAGGATTTTTTAATGCATGTCACTTGGAGCACAGTATGAAGGTGGTCGCCTAGGAGCTAACAAAAAGAGGACAAATTCTGATTTCACAAAAAAGAGGGAAAATCCCCTCAAAAGATAAAGGTAATCTTAAGAAGAAATCTTAATTCTCATGATCACATGGGCAAATCCTGTACAAAAACTGTGATCCCTCCTTACTTTTATCAGCCTAAAGCCAGAAAATGCGGCCCTGTAGAAGAGGTTGTGGTTGTGAAGATCCCCCCAGACCCAGCCTGCAGGTCAGACTCTCTGCAAAGCTAAACCTGGGGCAATTCTTGTAGCCCTCACCCCACAGAACCATAAACAATGCACTTGTCATCATCATCTACCCTAACCCATTCTCATACTTCTCTTTTGTCTGGTGTCTTTCAGAGCTGCTCCTCTCCTAACAGGAGATACACAGAAATGCAGGAATGTATTTCTCAGGGTGCGCTGCAGATGCCATGCAGCACATGTAACACACATTTTGACAGCAGAAGGAATCTGTCCCTGCAGCCCTCACCCAGGCCACAGCTGACCCAGCAGCCTTGCCCAAAGCCTGCCTTTGGTGGCACTGCTATAGGTCTTCCCACAGCACAAGTCTGTGGAGCTGTAACCAGGGCTAGACCAAAAGTGAGCTTTCCAAAAGGAAAAAAAACACTGCCAGTACTCTTGTGAAGTACTCCCTGTAGGGCAATGAACCTGTCAGTCAATAAGTATAAAAAAGCCCTAGTTCCAGAAACACTTACATACCTGCTTAAGTTTAAGCCTCTGAGTAGTCCCTCTGTGTGTCAGCGAGCCTTCGCACTTGAAAGCCAGCAAAATCCATAAGTGTTTATAGGGTCAGGAAATGAAGCACTAAAGTTGCTACTCTTCTCCCACACCATCTAGAAAAATTAAAAGCAAATCCTCTCAATTTGTAAGATTCATTGTAAAAGTAGGCTATGCTATAGGGCTATTTAAATGCTGTAAGAGAAGTAATACAAGAGACAAAAGAATGTGTTTTTTTCTTCCCCCTATTTCAAATTCAGTGCTGCCTTTTACTTTCTCTTGCTTTTTATTGCTTGTTCCCCTTGTAGTCTCTTCCTTGGTTTTAATGTATTAATTTTGCTTTGTAATAACAATAAATAGCCTGAAATAGCAGATAACTATTAGTTACAGTGTTTCAAATTAATTTTAGGTGAAAAGAAAATATGTTGTACCCCCTGGCTGCCTAATTTTCCACAAAACTTGTTGGAGTTTGTTTCTTTCTTTCACTGAGGCAATAGTATTAGAACTGTATCTCACGATCCAGAGCCAGCATGTCATGCTGATAATGTGAGAACATATCCCTGTCAGAGAGCCTCAAGGGTTGTACCACCAGGTGTTGTGGTTTGAGGCTGAGTTAAACAGAGTTTAGCAGGTAAAGCAGGAGCCACATGCAAGAAAGCAAAACAAGGAAGCAAGTTACAACATCCCATGGGCATCTCCAGGAAAGTAGGGCTTCATAACATATAATGGTGACTTGGAAAGACAAATGCCATCACTCCAAACATCCCCCCCTTTCCTTTCTTCCCCCAACTTCTACTGCTGAGCACAAGTGGTATGACATATCCCTTTGTCCCAGCTGTGTCCCTGCCCAGCTTCTTGCACACCCCCAGCCTCCTCAGTGAGAAGCAGAAAAGGCTTTGGCTCTGTGCAAACACTGCTGAAAAACAGCTTAAACATCCCTGTGTTATCAACACTGCCTTCAGCACAAACCCAAAACATAGCTACTATGAAGAAAATTAACTCTAGGCCAGCCAAAATCAGTACTCCAGTTGAAGTGACTCCAAAACCTGTGAACAAAATTGCAAAGACACTTAAAACCAAAAATCAGTGTGGACTTCAAAGACTGTCATATAAAACCCGCCAATATCTAAGGACAGTAATTATATGGACAGAAATGTCACTATTTTAAATAACACTTTTCATTAGCTGGAGGATATATGCAAAATTATTATTAACACAGATATATTTTGGGGTTGTGTTTCTAGACATACATTTAAAAATACCTTTTGGACAACTGCAATCTGTGCAAAAGGACAACTGCAACAGCAGTTTTTCAATAATGCATTAAAAAGAGCTGGAGGATTAGCTGGTTGTTAAAAGATGCTCCCTTTGTGGATATCTTACTATGGTAAGGCATGGGTTCTGTCCATCAAAAAGAAAATGCTTAAAACAATCATTATACCTAAGAAGTGGATATTAAATGTTGAAATTCTTTTTTTATATTTTTATATCTCTTACTGAGGTTGATCTCCATGGTAGGATTTATAGTCTGGAGTAATAAACAGTTCCTCAGTACACAAAGCTAGTGAATTTTAATATTTTATTGTATACAATCATGAGTTTGCTAGAGACCTTTCTCATTGCTTAAGCCTCATGCAGGTTGCAACTATTTTAAATTTTTTTTCTGCTCCATCAGCAGCTGAAGGAATATACATTAACTATACAGATAGGCTTTTCACTGTTCCATTTCCAAATTTAGAAAAATAAGACATAAATTCAATGCTTGATTCTGAGACAGTCTAACTCCTTCAGTCCCTAGTTTTTAAAGAGTCAGAAAACCAATGAAAACTCATATCTTACAACACCTTTTTTGGCATGTTCAACTGTACTGAAGCACTGTTGATCAGCTCCTGTTATTAGATATTGATTCCCCTGCAAAAGTGACTAATTCCCTACAAAAAGCTGGGTCATTCAATGTGCTCACCTCACACTCCACATGTTTCCCATTAAAAACCATCAGGAAGCTAGCACGTGTATTTAGGGAACAAGTTTGGTTTCTTTGTGCATGTGCGTTCCACAAAATAAATTTTTTCCATACCATGAAATTGAACAACCTTATGTCCACTGCAGACAACGGAAAATAGCCATTGACTTCAACATGCTTTTTGTCAGGCCCTCTGTAGTTCTAGCTGTTCCAAGCACACATTTCCCAGGGCCTAACATGGGGTTAGTCACTTGAAATCATTCAGGACTTTTATAACACTTCATTATGGATGATAAAACTGCTTTCACAATAAATTCTTTTAAATGCTGCTTTTGTTCAGGGAAACAAGCCCGTGATTAATTCACTATGTGTACTTAAGAACTGCACCCTTCTTTAGAGAAGGTTAATGGTGAATTTTCTGCAACTAATATCTCCAATTTAATCACCAAGTTAATTCTATGTAAGAAGATCCATGGTTTATTTGGCAAAAATACTTGTATGAAACATTATGAAAAAGGTTAAAGAGTGTAAATCCATATAGTGCCCTTTAAAGTTACTATTACCACACTTTCATGAGAGTATAACAAAAAGGAATTAGATTTCTTAAAACCAGAGGAGGAATGCTGTTACCACAGGAAAAATAGTGGGATTCCCCAAGTTGAACATTCTCTTCTTGCTTCCTTATATTTCTGGATCTGCAATAATCATTTCTTCAGCCCACTTTTAATGTGTTCCCTTGTAACATTTTAAAGAAGGTTCACACATGGGGACAAGTCAAGTAATATTTGGCCTATACCATTTTAAATTAAAGTACTTTATGCTTTACTATTGTCCAGATTTCAAGAAAGAAAGTGGCTTTTATCTTATCTTTCATTTTCTAAACATAAAAGCCATCCAAACTTCACTGTTGTTGCTGTTGTTTTTCATACTGATTTCATCAGTTTGAAATCCAAGGTTTCTTCCCCTTATCAGTCACTCATAATTTTATTTAAATTTCTCCAACTTTTGTATTGAGAGATTGAAGATATAATGCTGCTTTTCTCCCACATCCCTTAACTCCGAATCCATATTTTTGCTACTTTGCATCTACCAGCACTGCTGTCATTTAATTATCTGGTTTCAAAACTCTCATGTACTGTCTGTGGCTCGCTCAGATACATACAGATCTCAAGGGCAGAAAGGATCACAATGAACATCCATCACAGTCTAGCACAGTCCATAGGACTGCTCTTCATCAGACTGCTTAAATTGAATGGTTATGCTTGAACTAGCCTGGGGCTTTTAGGAAAAGCAAACAAACAGCTATATCAGTTTAAAAGTTACCCACACTAGGGAAGCCAAAACGACCTTCATTATATAGTTTCTGGGCTTTGGTTTTTAAAAGCACTTTGCTTTCAGAATGATTTTTTTTCACTTCATCTATCATATTTCAATTCTCCAAAAGCTCATTATAAATAATATTACTAAAACAACTATAATAGAGTTAAAAAAAAGAACTATTTTCTGTTAAACAAGACAGCCTGTCAGAGAAGGAGATAACAAGTTAAATGCCACTGATGAAAGATTTCATTTGTGATGAGTACAGTTCCCTGTCATACACCTGGGGGAATTCCAAAGTGATTAACTCCTTTTCATGATGGCAATGTACTTCCTCCCCAGGCTATTCCCACTGTTTTCCCATGTGCAGCACATTGACTCAAGTTCCAGTCACTTCTGGCACTGAGGCAACAGTCACTATTATTGAGGAAGTATCACCCTTCCTCTGAAAGCAGTTCCTTCAGCAATTAGTCCTGGAGAAAGCAGAGTTGTGACCATGCTTTACACAGTGATCCAGCTCAGCTACGGATATTGCAAGAGGATGGTTCAATACTGATGTTGCTCATGTCCCTCATATCATGTGCTGTCCTGCTCATCCTTGGCTCATGAGAAAACAGACCTCCTGATTTCTGGAGGAGGTTTTCTCTCTTTCAATACTTCCTCCAGAATACCCAAAGTCTGAAACTTCAGTAACTTCACATACTACATCAAACTGGAATCCAATTTTTTTATCTATAGATTCTTATAACTTTATTTTGAGCAACTGGCAAGTGTCTCTATTTTTGTACAGCAAAAATGGAGGAAAACACATTTTCTGATTTTATGAGACACAGCAATTCTTTAGTCAAAACAATTCAGATCATCACAGAAACTAGGTTACATGAATACATAGGCTCAAAATAAATGTGAATCTAACACACTTTAAAAACCACAAAAATAAAACACATTGAGAATTTATTCAGAGATAAAAAATTAAAAGAAAAATGAAGAAGTATTGTTAGGATTACTAGAATGAGTTGCAAATTTGAAGTAAACTTTTGTTCTTTAATTATTTGGGCACAAGATTTCAAAGAGTTAAGGTTCATTTTCTCCCTGTCAGGCTGAAGGCAGGTGAGGTTCAATAGTTGTTTTAAGTATTATTAAGTTATTTTAAATAAATAAGACAAGTGACAAGCAAAGTTCTTTAGCATCTGTTCATGCATATGGAATAAAAAGACTTATTCTTTTAAAAATACCAAGGATTCCTTCCATCTTTTCCTTCACATCCATCTCTCCCAGCTCTCAACGTCTGGTGTAGTCTCCATTCAGGGAGAGCTGATGGAAGCAGAATAACCAACAGTTTTGCTGCTCTCTGTGGTGTGTTTAAATCCTTCTCTCAAGCTACAGCAATAGCTTATGATGAGTCTGACATGAATTAGAATTGTAATTGTTAATTACCAGACATTGCAAAGACACAAAACTTAGAGACAACCTCTTCACAACAGAGGAGTGGAGGCTCATCTGTAGATGAATGGGGGTGAGGATGATAAATGGCATAAAATTATTACTGTACACTGAGTAAAACAAGGCTGAATGCTCCATATCTGGCATGGAGCAGGATTTTTTAAAATGCTATGCAGCATTTATTTTGCTTGGCTGGGGCATTCCTACATTATAAACTCCCTTTATGTATTAACCACTGCCCTCCTGGCAGGGACTTGAGCCAGATGTTAATGGTTTTGTTGCTGGGGAAAAAAAAATAAATTAAAAAATTGTGTGTCCTTGACATGTCACTGGTATAAATAAATATTTTCTGAGAAGGATGGGAGCCTAGATGCTATAATTTTTACTTGACAGATTAGGACAACCACGTTGAGAGTATTTGACGGCTAGATACAGTCTGATTTATAAGACTGAGTAGGGAAGCATGACAGACATATGTATTTATTAAAGATACACTTACAAAACGTTCCAGTTTAATTTGACAACTCTGCCAGCTAAGGCCTCGGGAAGTGCAAGGATATTACTCTCTACATATCAGCATCATGCCACAGTTTCAGCAGAATTTAAAAATCAGAAAAAAAAAGTTTCAGTGTTTTAAATTTATAAATTGTATGTACATCCATTAATAGATATAAAGCAAGTGTATCTATTAGCAAAATAAATTACCAAAGCTGAATTATTCTACATAATCAATGTAGAAAAAAATGAATATGTATAATACATAAATACACAGCACTGCACATTATTATGACTATAATATTCAAGTATATATCAGGAGCAATAATGTCATGGCAACATCCTAGCATAGGAATATACTTTTAAAATTTACTTAATTTAATGAATTTAGTTATATAAATTCAAACTGAAGACAGCATACACAAGATGCCTTTTTCCCCCCTAGAAATTTATAAGAAAATGCAGACATTCCTCTGTCACTGAAAAAATAGTCTAATGTGTTTTACTTCTGAAATTCAGCTTTCTCACCACTGTTACTGCAGCTCACCTCATATTTATCTATCAGTCAAGATTTCAGGGAACCAGATAATCTGTACTTTACGTTTTTCTAGCTCCATAACAACTGCTTGTTTTAAAGACAGGTTTTCAGCATTTCTTGTTGCTGTAACCAATCTTCTAGGAGAGAAAATAAACATAATTAAGCAGCCATCTATTTGGCATTGACATCTTCTTCCAGCATTCTTGGTAACTTCAAGTAAATGAAATCATGTCCCTAACATTCCTAGCTGCAGTGCTGGAGCTACAATGAATCCACATGCCTTCATTTCAGGACAGGAACACAACCACACTGGCATCCAGGAACCAACTGACAGGCATAGCATTGCAGCTTAGATGAATGTAAAATCAATCCACATGTAAATCACAGACCTAGAGAGAGAAACTTTCTCCTCATTTTAAAGAACAAGGCAGAACTTAATGAGATAAACCTTCATCAAGAAAGATGGTGACATCCTACATTCTTACTAAACTCCTACTAAGACTTCAGGCCCTTCTTGAAGTACAAAATTTTCTTGGGGGAGTGGAAAGAAGCATCAAGTTTTAAATTTTTAAGTAACAATACTGGAGATGAGAAGCTGTTCCACAAAGTTTTAATGTTCTCTCTCCCTTGTCTTTTCTGTTGAAATTCAAATTGTTAGCCAACTCTTTTTAGAACCTTAGCATGCTGGTGCCTACAGGTAACATATTTCTAGTGCAAATCAGTACTGGAGCAAGGCTGGTTTAATCTCCAGGCAGATAAGTAGAATACATACACACAAACAACATTAGATGTGTCCAGAAATCTTAGCAAACTTAGGTTAGACCAGACATTAGCACTGTTGAACAAATTTTACACTCTCTTTAAAAAAAAACAAAACAAACAAAAAACCAACAAAGAAACCAAACCAGGTTTCAACCATTACTGAACAAATAACACAAGGTTAAAAGCCAAAGAACTAGCATTTTGAGAAAACTCTTCCAATTAGGATAAGTGGAAAACTTATCCAATATCTAGCATAACACTGCAAATGAAGCAAGAGGAGCAAGAGGGAAGGGAAGGAGGCAGGCCAGTTGGCAAGACAAAACCCAAATAAATCACAAAGCCTCACTGTTTTATGTAGCAAAATTGTTGAGCAAATCCAAGTAGTTGAATATAAACCAATCTTAATAACTATTTTAAACACATAAATCTAATTATATTATCTCCCAAGAAAAAGTGATAGCCTTGTCCTATTTTTCTGCAATCCAACTTTTAACACCTGCCTAAGTTTTCTGCTTAAGGATGTGGCTTCCACTTAGAGACGTAAGTCTCGATTTACCCTGGGAAAAGCCTTCACACTTTTGCTTCTCATCTTTCTTACTGACAGCCAAGTACTAACTCTGAGCTTAAAGAACTGCTCTGCATCAATAGACCATAAATTAGTAACTTGGGTAAACAAGGGGAGAAAGCATTGTACAAGAAACTGATACATCAGACAAAGAAAAAATGACAAGAAGTAAAGGAATGCAAATACAACATTTTTTGCTACAATCAATTTCCTTGTTTTCCCCAAAGGACAGCAGAAATTTGTGGACTACAGTTGTTAAAATTCATCTCTAATAAGTAGGATTACTCACCTACAGCAAGCTTTTGCTGAATTTTAGGTTCTTTAAATAAAATAATAAATCTTTATCTGCTGTTATATACCTCAGATCCAGTGTGTTTGCAGTGTATCAGGATAACTCAAGTGCATGTTAATGTGCTAATAAAGATATTAATGTAGCTAAAGGCACATATATGCCATGAATAAAATTTGCCACTCCATTTGTGTAGTGTGAGAGCAAAGAACAAAAAATCCTCTGTCCAGTTTGAAGCCACATACAACAAAAAAAGTGCAGATTTTCAGGGAAGTGATTACCACCCAAAAGTATTTCAGAAACAAAAAGGAAAAGGATTAATCCACTGAAAACACCTCCTAGTACATGGTTTATTTTTGAGAAGCTTATTTCTTCATTGTGTCAACGATAATTTTCGATGCATTAAGAACTTTTATCTCAGCTGATGACAGTAAAGTTCACAGTTACAAATGGAAAAGAAAGAAAAAACAAAAAAAAATCTTAAAACCAAAATTAAATTATTCTTTAGTCTGAAGTGCTAATCCAGGCCCAGACAGTATTTCAATAGATTTCCTCAGCTTCAAATCCCCAAAATATTTAATAAGAACTTTTGAGATTTGTTAAAAAGATACAGGCTACAACATGTAGCTAAATCTTCTGTTGAGCAACCATCTTCATCACTGAGATTTCCCACTTTTCCTTTTATTTGTTTTTGTGGGTTTGAAATACAACATTGCTGTGTTTTTAGATAAAGGGAGAAAAGTCTCCATGTCTATTGCAGGTAAAAACTACTAAAAGAATCTGACCCCAGACCCAACCCATATATAGTGTTATTAAACCTCATCATCTCTTCAAATTTGGATGAAAACCACACAAATTAAACTTTCAATGGAAATACATTCACAAACTCAAGTAGAAAGCAGCTTGTGCCATTCTTTAATCACTTCACAGTCTGTATGTTATTACTGCTATTGAAATTGATGGCAAGAATACAACACCAAGGCTCTGCACATGATTAACTTTTTATTCTTCCTGTAACTTGCTATAAACCTCAAATGAACTCACAGGTTGGCAAGAGCATGTTAACAGCTAGATGCCAAACTGTAAGAGACATTTTTTCCAAACAGCATCACCTTCCCTGGAAGTGTTCCCCTTTCCCTCTCCTGTCCATTTTTTCCTCCATCTCCTGATAGCTATTATAGTTGGTTGGATATTTCATTTGTATTTGGGACTTAAATCCTTTAAAAAGTCTTGATCCTAGACATAAAACACTCAATGAAGGGATTTTTTTCCTCCTTTCAGCTCCAGCCTTGCTTTTTTTTTTTTTTTCTTTTTTTCTGAGAAATGCTGCAAAAAAAGACACCAATTATTCCAATTGGCCTGTCAGCAAAGAGCCAGACTGGGCTCACTCACCCATTTTCCATAGATCCCAGAAGAAGAACTGATGGTGCATGGTAACTACACAGCTTCAGACATTGCTTTCTGTAGCATATTTAGCAAGTGATTCCAGATATTTAGTGCCCAAGGAATCAGCTTGCACGGTCCTGCAGGAGCCACTTCAGCTTTCAGGCTCATAAGTCACATGTGTCAGCCAGCACAGGATCCCTCTTCAGATTTTGTGAACATACTCAATGGAAGGTCCAAAGATCATTGCTAAATGCCATATTTTGCAGAAAGACAAAAGGCTTAAAATACCTGCAAGGGTTTGCCCTTGCAAAACTCAGAGATGAAAGCCTGACAAGATTTTCCCCAAAATTTCTTTGGAAAAACAACAAAGCCCAATAATCCCCTTTTACACATGCCTTCAGTTGTTGAAAATCATATAATCACAGAATGATTTGGATTGGAAAGGACTCAAAGGTCATCTAGCTCCAAACCCCCAGTTGAGGACAGGGCCACCTTCCACTGCTTCAGGTCGCTCAGAGACCCATCCAGCCTGTCCAGGAAAACTTCCAGGGATGGGCCATCCACAGCTTCTCTGGATAACTTGTGCCAGGACCTCATCACCCCTCGTAATATCTAACCTAAACCTACTCTTTGTCAGTTTGAGGCCCTTCCCCTTTGTCCTGTCACTCCTCTTACACCTTGTAAAATAATCTCTTTCTGTCTTGTGGACCCTTTCAGGTACTGGAAGGTTGCAGTTAGGTCACCCAGAAGACTCCTCTTTTCAAAGCTGAAGAATCTCAAATCTCTCAGCTGTTCCTTATAGGAGAGCTGCTCCATCCCTCTGATCATCTTAATGGCCTTGGTCCATCAGGTCCTTGTCCTTCCTGTCCAGGGCTGGATGCAGCAATCCAGGTGGGAGACTCATTCCCATTACCTCCAGTAGGTGAAAAATGAATGCCCTTGCACATCAGTGATGTGGAATATCAGCTGCATACTGAAGCAGCTAGACATTTCAATTCTATGCTGATAAATTTGTTCCTTTGAAAATGTGGAACATACTTCAAAAATATCAATGTGATGCCTCAGCGAACATCCCTTTATTGAAAACCACAATAACCACACAACTCTGGTCACAAACAAATGGCCTGACAAAGTCCAGATACAGACAAGGTCCTCTTCTGCCTTCACAATCACAAGACTGATTACACTGGAAGTGCCACCCCCCCACCCCATGCACCTCAGGGAGTAATTGGCCTTTAGTTTCCAATACCTTTAGGTCCACATTGTTCTGATGATGAAAGCTTTCCTCTTTTACTTCTACCAGCACCATTTTCTATCTATATAGCTCTTGTGAGCATCATGGCATTTTGATCCAAAGGGGGAAAACTCTATCTGCATTATTAGAAATGAGGAGAGAAAAAGAAAAATATTGAATGACAAACTGATGTGCTCAAAGCTATTGGCAGCTACAAATAATCTGAAGTATCAGACATCCAGTCCACTATGCTCTGTCTATTCAATCTATCCTAAGAGCTGCTGGATACCTTGGAGATTCAACACTAATAAAACAGAAAGAAAGAAAGAAAATAAAGCACTGTGAAAGAAATAATAAATGATACAGTGTTAAAACAAGGCCTGAAACGATTGGGAAAAGAGGAGTCTGGGCAGCAACACAAAAACAAACAGGTACCAGAAAGTAAGAGAAGAAACACCAACAGATAGCACCATCAAGCAGCAATCAGGAATTAAACTTGTTTTGCAAAACCAGTCTTATGTAAATTAAGAGGAGATATGTATCAGAATTTAGGTGAGGTGTGTCAGCTTGAATTTTCAGGAACTAAAGGTAGAAAAGTTATTCAAGTTTTGTAATTTTTATGTTGTTATAACTTCATTTGGAATTCTGGAACAAAAACTTTGAATGGAAAGGCCTTGCCTTTACAGCTCTTTGCTTTCACTTCGCTCGTGATATTTTCTCTGGAGTTTTGCATCTGCAAGCAGCATAACCAACTACTAAATCCGAGTCACAACTTCTTTTTCTAATTTCCCTGGAGTCCAAGAACCAGGACTGGAATACTTTCCTCTGAGATGCTGTTCCACAGCCCTAGGCCAGAAAGGCTGGCCAATACTTTTAACACCTCCTAAGACCCCTGTTGTTTGACCAAAGGGCTTGGAAGGCATTTCTGACAGCTGGTTGAGCTTAGCACCCTACAGAGATGTCTGCTGGCATCCCACTCACGCCATCCCAGCGGTGCTGGGGGCTGTGACAAGCCCTTCACTCCCAGGGAGTGGTGGTTGTGTCCTCTCCCTGCTGACCTTCAGGGGCAGCTGCAGGGCACAGCTGCCTTGGGCTGAGCTCCCATTGCTGTGACCATGGCCAGAGTGGGATGAATTTTCACCCTAGTTTTTCAGCTGCTGTTCAAATCAGTGAGTTGTGAGCATGTTGGGCTCTTTTCCCCATGCCAAAGAGCTCTGAGAAACAGAAAACAGATGACAAGGTAAAATATTGCATGGGATATTAATAATGTAATTTCCAGGCTTCTACAATTACAAAGACTTCAGCCCTATGGAGTGTTTATTCTGTAACTACTCCCCGTTAGTTTATGTATATACAAACTGGTAGAGGAAAAACATTTACATAGGAATGAATAATTATGGTTACATGCAACATGCTGCATCTCAAGAAAAATAATATTGGCATTCCTGTTTGAAACATCACTTCTAAGTTTCAGAATATAAAATAATTACCAATTTCTTGTACGTATATATGTGATGTATAAAGCAACATTTGTTGGATAAAAGACAGAAATTCTACAGTTACAGTTTAATTTAGTTTTATGCTATACAGAAAGAGTCTGTCTGCACAGGACATTGTGGAAAGCATAACTTCAAATAGCAGTAAATTGGACACAAAATTAATAATTTTATCCATGACACTTCTGAAAATATCACTGTTCATAGAAAAGAAGAGAACAGGCTCAGAGATGTGTAGGAAGTAAGCAGTGATTTAAAAAGTGTGATGACAAAATCTATATATATTTCACATTTGTTCCTAATTTTCAGAACCATTCCACATCACAAAGATTGTTTAGGCTGTTTTGAATGCCATCTATGTAAAAAATTATCTTTAAAATAATGTCTGAATTTTAGACATGCAATATGAGAGAAAAATATTAAGACACAGAAATATTCATCAATATCTTGATTTATTTTGAACTGTTTCTGACACCTGAAATGATGAAAGCAAGCTTATTTCACATTTGCAAACTTGAAACAAATAGTTTGACTTGAGGAATTAGATTACAGTTGCCATTGATTCATAATTCTGAAAAAAATCCTCATGACAATAGGTTTTCACAGAAAGTATAGATTTTGATTTTGAGGACCTCATTAAAAAAAACCAAAAAAAAACCAACCCAAGAAAACAATCCAGTTGTACTTTTGCTTCCAGGCATCACTTCTAACTGTGTTCTTTCTCTACACATTCTGTTTGTTCACTTCTACCTGTTAAAAATGAACACAGGTTTGTCCTTTAGCATGAAAACATTCCAGAGGTATCTTTAATGAAGTTAAATGTTAATTAATAAATAATAATAATAATAATAATAATAATAATAGTAATAAAATTGAAAAAAAAGTGAATACCTGCTAAGGTTGGGCTGATTGGGACTTTCATGGCAGAGTTCTCCAGCTATTAGCTGTTCTATCACAAAGTATGATCCTGTTGCAACCACAAAATTTAACACATTAATAAAACCAACTGATCAATACAGCAGTACCAGCAGTTGGCCATCTGTAAAGTTCAGCACTTAATCATAATTAAGTCAGGAAAAGATGACAAATACAAGTGTAAGAAATCACACAAAAAACAATGCAATAGAAGTAACCAAGCACCCTAAAATCATCAATCTGGTCAATTCTGACACTGCTTTCTGTTACTTCTAAATTAATCTGGAATAAAAATTAATTCTTAATGCATATATTTTCCAATTATCAAATTAAGATTTGAGTTAAACCAATAAATGCAGCTGTGTTTTAATTCCATTAAACCATATGAAACATCCAGTAAGGAAAAGTGTGTGTGCAGATAACTACCTGCATGCCACACATTAAAAAAATTAATGTAAGAAAAATAGTGGTGTGTTTTCTTTCCCATGGGATATTATGCTGCTATCATAGCAACCCCTGTTGGTCGGTAGATGGGTGTAAGGAAAACAGAATTTACAGCTTTGGATATGATTTCTTTTCCTAGGGCACCAGGTGCTTTAAATGCCACCAGAAGGATGCTCTTGGCAGTGCCATACTGTCCAACATGGCTTGGCATAGATTAGCTCAAAGCTTTTGTGTCTTTGCAGACTTTGATTAAGGGCCAGTGCTAGAACTCCTGTGGGCTTTTACTTGATCCTGTGTAGCATAGGGATTTTTTTTTTCTTTTTTTCTTTTTCTGATTACGGTTGCCAAAAATATGCCAGTTAAGATAATTACATTTAAATTTAAATTGGTAATTTAATGGAAAATTTTAAATCAGGATGTAGGGCAGAATTTTACTTCCAACCTTATCCCACAACACTTTTTGTCTGCTGCAGATGATTTAGGAGCCCAGTTTCCTATTTTTGGCTCTTGGCAACACCAGAGTGCTTAGAAGTCTCCACAATTTTGCAGGATTTTCTCTTCAATCTCTTTTAAACCTGCAAACATCACCTTAATTTAGTTTCATCTGTCTACTGTTTTACTATTTCATCGACTATCTGTTTTTATGAGTCACAATACATGCAAAACCCCAATTATTCATCAAGATATTCGCTCCCTTTTGGGAGGAGAAGTAGAAGAACCCAAGATATTCTGCCTGCCATGGCTCTGCTGCCTTCATTATTTGTTTCAGGCTGACACAGAAGCCTGGCAGTCGCAACATGCTGTAAGGGGAATCGTCTTCCTTTGTTTAGGGCGCAGTGTGTACCGTCATTTACATAATAAAATCCTCACACAAATAACAGATGGTGAAGAGGCACTCATGTTGCCACATGTTGGAAGCATGATATAGTTCCTTGATGAACTTGTTTCTTTTACTTTTGCCTACAGCTGCCTAACAGCTAATAAACCTTGGGAGTTAGTCAGCTAGTCAGGGGTTTAAAGACAGGCAAAAAATCTGTCTGCAGAATTTTCCTGCTTCTAGGAGGAGCAAATGTTATGCCCTGATAGAAATGTGCAATCCATTGAAAATGATTGATATGATAGCACATGATACAACGCAAAGCAAATAGTAGTCTCTATTTTCAACGCTCATCGAGCTGAAATTCTTCACTACAGAAGACAGAAAATGTCATTATTCCACTAGGTCTGAGCTCTTTTTCTCTCTTTTTGGAATCCTTTTATCAGCAGAAGCTTGGGACAGAGAGAGCTATGCTAATGTTGCATATTAGCAATATCAGTTCTTGGATGCATTACCATTAATTCTATGTGCAAATTAAGTGCTGGAAAACAAATGTCTGTCACTTGAAATAACAGCCACAGAGGCTGTATACAGTGCAGTGAAATAAGATCACACCACATTCCCTAATTAGAGCTAATGGATCTGTTTCTGATCCTGTTTATACCGATTTTACAATCATGTATTCCATGCTATTGTCTTCAGTGGAGCTGGTCTGTAAAAAGCATCAGTCCCCAGGATAACAGAGGGTATTTAAATGAGTGGTCATTTAGTTGTCTAAATGCTGCTGTTTAAATACAGTTTTCTACACTGCTGTCAGGGCTGGACTGCTGCAGTTCCACTGCAGAGGTTGGGATGGTGGGAACTCCTGAAGACACCTTGTGGATGCCAGGAAAAGTGGCCCAGGACATGGGACATGACACCCAACCATGGGTGGCAGGTACAGTGGGATTCACTGAGTACCTCAGTACCCCAGGTTGACCCCTTCACCCTGTTCCCATTTGGAAACCCACATGTCCTATAGCCCTAAATCAGCAACCCTAAAGCTTCTGTGCAAAGCAGAGACGACACATACAAAACCTTTACAGGCAAGGAACTCTGCTGTGGCAACCACCTGCTTCCATTCCACCATCTGTATTTGTTGCTGCTGCTCAAAAATGACAAGACTGTGCATTTCTGTCTGTCTCATGTCTGCTGCATTGAAACCTACAGATACAGAAATTCTGTATAATAGATCTGTTGATTAGGTGCTACTTCTTTCAGGGAGATACACAGCTATAAAAAATCCACTCTTTAAAAAAATCTAAAATATCCCAAACCAAAGCAAGCCCAAAAATTTAAGGTTTGCATGAAAGACTACATTGTGATAGCTTTGAGCTCTTATTCAGACTGTAAACCTGATGTGAATTTTTTAATGTTTTGTTAGCTCTGATTATCCTGCTTGGGTTTTGTGGGTATTTTTTGTTGTTGGGATTTGCTGGTTTTATTTTGTTTTTTTCCACAGGAGCCTGTCCCTAAGACAAGAATATTTTGAATTGGCAGTTTTTTATCTGGTGCAGCCTAAGGAAGAGTTACAGGTCTGATTATCCTATAGCATGAAGCTTTGATCTGCAGTCCTTGAATCCAGGAGGTATGTGGTTATTTTTCATGCATTAATGCACTAGTATTGACCAGTTAATTTGAAATCACTTGCATCTCATGACAAAAAAGCAAATGCAGCAGATCTGAGAGCCACAGGTTTACAAGGTTACATAAAGATATAAGCAACAAAAGGCAGATAAAATTCCTCTACAAATTTTTGCATCAAGGTTGACTATTAAAGGTGTCCCTCTCTAGAAATGCTATATGTGACACCAATGATGTCACCAGGAGCTTATTACTCCTTAAGCAGTTTTCACCTCTGCAGGTTATATTCACAGAATATTACATTCTACTCAGGTAATCCCACGGAACTGTCTTCAGTTAAGAGAGTGTCCCTTCTTATCTTTCTCTGACTTCTCTCCTTCACCACTCCCCAGAGCAAATAAAGACACAAACCTGAGGATTGAGAAGGGGTGAAAAATGTCTTGTGGTTGATTAGGGAATTTGAAATAGGATTTTGATTAATTTCCTCAGGAGAATCTCTATCTGACTGACAATAAAAATTCTTTTCAATTCTGCTTGTTCTATAATTAGAGGTCCATAGATACAGCTATATATAATATATTTCATTTATTACACATACAACTCTTAAGTATAATCTGCTTGTACTATTACTAATGTTGGTCAGACAATAGTGGGACTAGAGTGTAGCTGTAAGACTCTGTCATGTGTATGTTCTTCCCAAGCTACAGCTAACAGGCATGTTAGAATAAAACCTCTACCAAAAAAAATTAATATGATTGAATAATTGAAAGCAAAACTGACTACCATTCCTGATTGACTAATTTGCATTTCTCCAGTTTCAGATTACATAAACATCAAAAATTTGTTCATAAATAAATATCAAGAAAATTACTTTAAGAATATGCATAGAACTTAAAACTAGGGCATTAGAATTACAATCTGAATAGCTGAGAACTGAATTTAAGTGTCTTGTCTTAATATTGACATACAACATTGACTGTGAAATCAAATGTCTATGGGCTTCTGTAAATAAGACCTCTCTCATGCACTGGAGCTAAGATACGCAGAAGAATGATGAGTACAAGCAGAGAACAAGCATATCAGCTTATCTTGATGTTCAGTCAGGATTGAAACAGAAGTCAGGATTTAAAGAAAATCATTGCAGTAAGAAAGATATTTAAAACAATGGTAATGAGTGAATTCTAAACAAAAAGGGTCAGTTGTTTTGATAAACATTTTTACTTGAAAAGCAAATGGTTTGAGCAGTTAAAAAATTTACCCCCACTCTCACTTTTATTATCCACAAACAGGTTTAATGATACCTTTTTAATGATATGTTGTATTTCCAGTTCTAGACACATAAAAGGAATAAAAAATTACAAAATAAAAACAACAAAAAATCCAACCAAACAAAAAACAAACAAACAAACCTGCAAAAAACCCCAAACAAAAAACAAAACAACCAAGAAACCCAGCTTTTTAAAAAAGATTATTTGTTTTTATAGAAATTTCCATACATGCCAGGGCAGTTTATAGTCAGCATTAAAGCCTTCCCCTTCTGGAAGAAGGCACTGATGTGTGGTATGACCATGGCTGTATCTGTCATGTTAAGTCTCCTGTTGATAAACCCATAATACCCTACACCATGCTTCTATTAACACTTTTTTAAAATTTTTATTCTCCTTTTGAGATGTTTCTCTTATTGTTTCCCCCTCTTTTTCCTATTTTTATTCATGTCCAAAAACATGTTTTTCTACCAAAAGATTAATTTGTTTTATACTTTTAAAAGATGCCTTAAATTATTATTACCTCCTTTTAAGATTCCTAACTG
The DNA here is from genome assembly GCF_001522545.3 of Parus major. Classification (NCBI taxonomy): domain Eukaryota; kingdom Metazoa; phylum Chordata; class Aves; order Passeriformes; family Paridae; genus Parus; species Parus major. The sequence continues at coordinate 102,592,612 of NC_031768.1, forward strand.
TTGCTGTTTCAAATACAAGCTTCTCATTTGTCTCAATTTTACTTGTTTTTTTAATGTCTTGAATTCAAATTCAGATTTGCTTATCCTCAAGGGGTAGATGCTGTCAAGGTTCCCTCAACTTCAGCAGGTCTACGATATCACAGGCTAACCAAACTTCAATATTTTGTTAAACTCTATTTCTGCTTTTTCTTAGGTATTTATTGCAAATCTCAACCTAAGTTATCTCTCCTTACAAGCAATTATTTCTCCAAAACCTGTTTCTAAATAGCTCTAGTTCTAGGTAAGGACTTCCCTTACCTAAAAATCCTATTTCCTATGCAATGTAACATAGAATAAAACAATTTTGACTGTTACTTTATTGAAAATACAGCTGCACTGATGTGTCTACTGGAATTTCCTTCCTTTTGACAATGACACATCTTTTGTACATAGAGTGAAAAGTCTACACTGCCAGTAAAGCATAAATCCAAGAATTCCATACTGGTTGCCTTTTTAGTTTCCTTTTTATTCTTCTGCTTTTGTTTTCCAGAGTGATCAGAAGTAGCTCTAAACAGTCCTTTTTCGCTGTTTTTGTTTCCAAAGATAGGTGTCTGTTAAAGAAGGCAGAAACTTCCCTCGAAATGAAAAAAAAAAAAAAGATCCCCCCCAGCCAACCAAATTATTATAATCTTGAAAGGTGTTTCCAGGCAGAGATGTGGGAATAGGAATAACAATTCTTTAGTAAGGAAATAATAAAAAAAATGCAGTAGTACAAAAAAAACCAAAAACAACAAAACAACCCCAGAGTCAGAATACAACCTGACACCCTGTTGGTCAGGATGTTGGTAGCAGTCCAATTAAATGGTGGCTGCAGTCCTCCTGGAGTGACAGATGTGGTTCTGTTGAAGCAGTGATCCTGTAGGAAGGTGTAATTTTCCTCTGAAGGTCCAGTGGAGGTGTAGCTGGGTCTGGTCTCTCCTCTGGGAATGCAGTGGAGAAAGGCTGCCTGTGGTGTTCTGAGTCTCAGATTATATCCAGGTAGGAATGCTTGGCTCCTCCCCTGGGTGGAGCATCTCACAATGGGATGATGTAATTTTATCAGTCATGCAGTGAGACTCAATGGCCCGTTAACAGAAGAGATCCCCCTGGAGGGAGGATGGGTTGTGGAAGAGATAAAGAACACTGCCCCAGATAGTAATAGAACACATACTTTTGGTTACATCTTGCCCTGTAACCCAAGATATTCACCCTTCGCAAAATTCTTATTCTGGAATATTTGCAGCAACTCTGTAAAAGCAGGGAGAAGTGTCAGTTCAGAAAAAAATCACGGTGATTTCCATGTTCATATATAAACTTCTTGTAAACAAATGACAGAACACATGAATGCAAGTGGTGTCAAGAGTACAATAACCTAATGCTGTTTTATTTGGGCTTTTTTTTGGAAGGGGTAGGGTGTCCGATGGTATTTGTAAGTATCAAAGGAAAAAAATCTCATTATTATTTAACCTATAAACAGTTTGTTTAACTGTGGGAAGCTTGAGGGTGTTGATTTCTACTGCTGCTCTTTTGGAAGTAGCTCATAAGCAGCTCTTCAGCTTTTCCCTTCACTTATTGAAGCCTCCAGAGAGACACAGGACAATGGTGGGGAAGTGCAAGAGCTCTGGAAACCATGAAAAACTGTTCCAAATATAGCTCCTTTCTGCTTTGCTATTATCCATCAGACTTATGTCTCAGTAACAGCAATATCCTAACAAAACTGAGAGGTCTTCATACTAACAAAACAGAGAGCCTATCATGGTAACTAAAGACCACAATAAAATTGAAGACACACTAACTTTTCCCTTTTTTCAGATTTAAACATTTCTGATAGATCACCCATTCAACTCAGACCTTCAGAAACCAGGGTCATAACCCCAAGACCATTACATTTACTTTATTGCCTGCTCTTTCTGCTAAATACTTTTTATATCTTCCTTTTTTGTCTCCAAGTGCTAGGCAATTATTTGAATACCATCATCTCCTCTATCAAATAATTGACAAATCCCTTTTTGTACCACAAATTTACTATCTTTAAGTGAAACTGTAAATCTGCACATGCAGTTTTCTGGGTCATAGCCTTGATTGTTCATGAGATGACAGGGTCCTTGTCCTTTCTCCCATCCCCTTGAAGAAGGAATTGGTTTTCTTTCCTAAACCAAAACCACAGCTGAATAACAGGAAATAAGGTATTCACCGACATCTTAAAAACAACAAAAATAATTCATTCCAAGATGTATATTTGCAAGTTAACACTGAATTTCCTCTTAACCGGCTCTCATTTACCTGTTTTATTGATCTCAAGTCTCTGATGAAGCAGCAGAATTTGAGTATGACCATTTTCCTTGCTATCTCAATTTACTCCAGCATAATCCCCTGAATGAGTAACTTTATTGAATATGGAGGTATTATTCTTTTCATTTTAAGTACAGAGAAATAGTAAAAGTCACTACTTCGTACCAACATGCAAAAATTCTGGATGACCAGGCTGTCAGTGAGCCAGCTCAGGCAGCTTTCACTACTCATAGCAACACAACCTGATCATTGACTGACTTCAATAATAACAGGCAGGTTTTTGTATTTTTTTTTTTTTTCTGTAGCAGGTTTTTTTTTTTTTCAGCATTGAATCATCTAATATGTGAGGATACATTGCCATTGAATATTAGTGCATCATTACTGGCAGAAGGTAAATAATTTCCAAGGAATTTTGGAAACATAGATCTCTGCAGGCACAAGCTGTATAAATTCACAGCATCATAACCTCCCTCCTTTGAATCAGAAAGATGTACTACCCAGTGTGCAAAACATTATAAAATACTACTAAAGGCACAGACAAGTAGGATTACAGGCAGAAGATAGTTACAATATAACTGTGACTTGTCAAAGTAAAATAATTCAACTTTTAGAGATATATTTATCCAACAATTTCACCTGTGGAAAATAAAAAAAAAACACAACAAAAGAGTCTCAATTTGAGGTCTGCATATTTATGTACACAAACCTTTATATTCTGGTTCAGACATTTCTTTATCCACAGGCATGTAAAGTCCCTACAGAGTTAAGCTTCAATCAACAGGGCTGATTGTGTTCAAATTTCCTTTGTAAAGTGCACACAGAGTTACCTTGCTCCTGATGCTCAGTGCACATACCTCAACAACTTTCACATTTCCTGTTCAGCTCTGTCTAAAGCATAGAAATATCCAGGAAGAAGCAAAAGAGAAAAGGAGTCTCTACCTGACCACTGCTGAAAGCATTCTCCCAGGAGACCAGTATCTAGTCATGTTTTAGTGAGAGCATGCAAAGGAACAGCTTCAAAGTGGGAGATCAAATGGCTGGAAGACACCACCATCCTCTCTTCGGGGATAAAAATGGATCCAAGGAAGAAAGTGCCTAAATCTGGATTCTTCCTTCTCTATCTGTTGCATAGTCTTTAAATTGAATCCAAATTTTGGTCAGGAATAGACTACTTGTTTCTTCACCCACAGTTACAAAAGCCTGGCTGAAATAGGGAACTGAAGACAATGGTAGCTGAATCCATGCATCTCACAAGAAACCTTAACACTTAGCAGGGTCCTGGCATTGTCACTCCAAATCTAAACTGTTGACTAGAGGAGATTTATGGCTCTATTCCTCTGTGAGGAATTTTTGGTAAGCTGTCTAGAAATTTTATTGTACAGCAAAGAATTAAACCTTGACATGCAACCTTCTGGCCTTGCTGGTTAAATATGCCTGTCTGAATATTAAAAAATATCTCCCCCTCGTCCTTTGAAAGAAACAAGGTATGTAAGCATTACTAAAAGATACAAAAGTTTTAATTTGTACACTCTTTATTCAGGTGCCTGCTTTTCAGATATTTATACTAACATCCTGACCTATATAAATAATAATAAATTAGATGAGGGTGATTGATCCTTTATCCATGTCCCACACCCCTAGTCCCAAATGAAGATTCAGAATACTCAAAGGTTTGCATGAGTGGTTTAAAAATGAAAGTCCTAAGGAGTACAAGAGCTGATGTGGGCTTATTTTATCTGAGCTTCTCTAGGGGTTTGGCCACTTGGGCAGATTGGAATCATCCTGAGGGATACAGCCCATTCCAATGCTGTTAACATCACCTCCATGTGTCCATCCACCTCATCACCATCCTCTGCAATGATGGGCTGGCTCAGGGACCCACACTGCTCAGACATTTTAGCTCTTTGCTTCCCATGATCTTCTTCCAGCAGCTGAATTCCCAGGTTAAAACATCCTACACACACATTGGGCTAATCTTGTTGCCACTATGCAAAAATAACTGAAAGAGGTATTGGATTCTTTATAAATACCTAGAAACTACTAAACTGATAATACCAGCTGAGTACAACTATAACCCTAATAATTTTGCACATGATGGCAGAAATAAAAACACTTATGCATTCTGTCTCCAGGAGTTCTTTAATCCTCAAGGAAAGTAAAGGCACTTACAAAAAATTTGACAGAGCTTTTGCCCCACTATTCTGTGGAGAGTTATAACCCAACAAATGAGACATCAGTCTGGGCACAGGGAGACCCAGGTTCAATTTCCAGCTGTGATAGGGCTCTAACACACAATCTTAAGTGAATTGTGTCTGCATTTGTTTTCTCCACCTTGAAAGGGATTTTATTTTTCCTTATTTTTATCCTGTAAAGCACTAAATTCTACAGACCTGAGAGGAAGGTATTACTATGTTCCACAACTTTATCTTGACTATTTGAAAGTGCATCCTTCCATGCCAGTGGCATTGCTCTTTCTGTTTATCATATTGTTTATCATGTACTTTTCCATCATCCAACAACAGATGTGCTTTCTGGATAGTCTTCAAGATTGCTTTACAGAGCACTTGAGACTACTTTGTTTTAATTTTATTTCTTTTGTTGTTTATTTTCTTGAAACATTTTAACCTTAGGGATTTGGCTAAGCTATGACTATTAAAAAATTATACAGCAATATGTAGCTTCTGTTTTCCATTTAAGCTAACTTTTGCAAAAATAAATCTCAAAGGATTGGATATACCTTCTTCACTTTTCTCATTCTTTCCCCATGAATGCTGCTCTCTGTCTGGGCAATATCACTTCTCTTTGTAGAATGATTATTAAAGCCAAATGTTGCTTGAAATATGGAATATATTTGCCTTTCTCCTAGAATTGAGAACATAGATTTCCTTACTTTTCTGTTTGTCCAAATTCTGTCATCAGGTTTACATAAACAAGTCAGGTAGTCTTTCTTGAGACCAAGGACATGATGACAGGAAGAAAGCAGACCCAAATGAAGTTTCAGGAAATAGGACCTTTTGAAAAAAAACCCAGTGCATTTCTCTAGTCTCCTTTCCAGAGAGGCCCAAACTGCTAAAATAAAGTTAATCTATCAGAAGCACGGTTAATCCAGGTCACAACCTTGTTTTCTTTCCCACCCTGTCCTTTACTGCTCTTAAAGCCACAGCATTACAAATGTTATGTATTTTTACATCTTAAATTTGACCCAGAATTTAGAAGGCTCTGGAAGGGTTGAAGCCTATCACAACTTGCAAAGGAAAAAAGCCAGTGATCAACTGTAGCAAAAATAAACAAAAGGATTGCAAAATTGATTTAAAATAGTGCCACAAACCTTTAAAACTGTGCTGGAGTTGCAAATATGCAGCTCCCATTCCATTTTATAGAGGCTGTATATTTGTGTTGCATAAGTTACTCTGAAGAACCTCAGTCTGCATGCTTAATTCCAATATCTTAACTTCAAATTTATTGCTCTATTTAACCTCACTCTGGCCACTAACTGATTCCCAAATTCAACAAATACAGAGCAGCTTCAAATACCAATTTTTACAAAGAAATGAAATCCTGCTTCAGGGACAATACCTTTTTTTCCCTTGAGTATTAAGCATAGATCCAGATAGAGAGTTAAAATCTGATGTACTTGACATATTTGGTTTAAAAGCAGTTTTTGTTCACTTGAGAACAGGATAAGAGGAAGCCTGGGAATATTTAGGTAAGCCCAAGAAGAAACACTGATGAGGTTAAAAAGGAGCTCTAACCTGTTCCTAGTCATCATAATTAGCTCTGACCCAAAGACTCAACCAAAAAAAACACTTTGAGAAGCTCTAATATAAATATTTACATTTCTCCCTTCCTTAAACTGGCATTTTACAGAATGTGAATCTATTAAGAAAGAAAATTACACCCCCAAACCACCAAATTTTACATGTATACATGGAGGCCAATTGCTTTGCTCTCTGAACCTAAGTTCTGGCACTAGATTAACAATTATTTCAACTAAATTACTTTTGAGGGGTAAATTTCAGATACTCTCTCCTTTTCTTTCATTATTTCACCTGATGTCCACAAAAACAAACTAAAATAAAACTAAGTCAAGCTTTCCAGGAGAGCCAAACCAAGTTTTTTTTCTCTCCACAGTCTTAGCAACTTATCAAGAGCTTCTGTGAGTGTTTCACAGATCAGCTGGTGGTTTCTCCCTGCACAAACAAGATTCCCATGACCCATCACCATGGGATCATCGCTTTGCAAGACAATTAAAAACTACCCACAACCCCCCATAAAAAAGCAAGGCATACCACCTAACAAAAACCTCCTAGGTGGATCTTGGCTCAATGTTGCTCATGGACTTGAGGATAAAAATAGGTGGCACAATGTATTATGAGACAATTTTGCACAAAGCCCCCAATTCACACAGACAGGTTTGTCTTTTCAGAGGCTTGCCTAGGCTACAGCCATTATTTATTAGTATTTATACCTTGTAAAATAATAAGTGGAAGTTTTATTGATGTCCAGAATATGATGTAAGTCCTAGAACGATGGCAGTTTCTAAATACGCTGTTTGAAAAAATGCAATTCATCTATGGAAGATCTTTCATTAATTTCCAGGATTTGGGGGCTGGTATAAGCCCTACTTACTACCTTCAAAAAGGACATAACTAGGACAGACCATACAAAAGTCACAAAATTAGTTAGCTGTTATGATTTAAGTACCTGTTTCCTTAAATAATTGGTAACTGGTACTACCAATTATGCAGGAGAGAGGATTTTCAATGTAATTTCAAAGAAACAAATTGATTTTACCAACATATTCCAGACCTAAGTGCCCACAGAATGTAATAGGATAGACTTCACATGCATGTTTATTTTCTGATGGATTGAATTAATGACTGGCATGTATAAAGGGCTCTTTAAACCTTCAGATAAAGTGCAAGCTTCCATAATTATGAGAGCAGAGAATGTGGATTCTCTCATTCCAGCATTCTAAGGGAGTTCTTGGGATCCCACCACTGGGTCCAGCAATCAGAAGCAAAGAGGAAACAGCAGCCTGTGAGATGGCAGTGAAACAGTAGGGAAATGCCAGGGCTGGGTGAGCAAAGTGATGAAGGGTATTATGAGAATGATTTGGTATCTTGAAATAAAAATCTCTCAGAAAATACAGAATCCACATTAATTCCTTCCAATTAATTCTCACAGGATCTGGATCTCACAGATCATTTTTTCTATGTAAGAATTTAGCATTCTGTAAATTTATAGCAAAAGTTATGTTAACTGATATTTTTAGGTATTCACTCCACCATTTTCAATTCTGTGTAGTATAAGCTATGTGCATGTACAGAGAGTAGTATCAGAAATAAACATGGCATCAAATATTATTTCAAACATCCATATGAAAACTCTCTTTCTTCCCCTTCACCTTCCTTTTCCTTGCCAGCCATCTTTTTTCCTCTCCCTCCCCTTTTCACAAGTCTATCCATCTCACTTCCCTCCCTCCCTCCCTCCCTTATTCACTTACTCTCACTTACTTTATTCCTTACTCTCCTGTTTGGCTCTTCAAATTTTGCCTAAAATATTCCCAATACCATTTGAATAAATACAAGTTGAATGGATTCCACAGGCACTAACCACTTCTATTGTGCTGCAGTAAACAATACTTTGGTTTTTCACTGCTGCTGCTGCTTAGAACAATGTATTGTGCTCCAATTATACACACTTCATATATTCCCTCCCTTATTCACTTACTCTCACTTACTTTATTCCTTACTCTCCTGTTTGGCTCTTCAAATTTTGCCTAAAATATTCCCAATACCATTTGAATAAATACAAGTTGAATGGATTCCACAGGCACTAACCACTTCTATTGTGCTGCAGTAAACAATACTTTGCTTTTTCACTGCTGCTGCTGCTTAGAACAATGTATTGTGCTCCAATTATACACACTTCATATATATTGTTTCAGTTAATAGAAAGCAATTTCATATTGATTGCAGAAGCTTCAAAGGCATGTTTGAGCAGAGCAGATATAAACCCAATCTAACAGGTTGAAAAATGATAAAAGAGTCTATCCTTATAGCAGTACACACTGCATGTGTATGTGAAGCAGAAGATTATAATTTTAAGAGCTTAGACATACAAAGGATGGGGAAAAGGATTTTTATTCCACGTATGGTAGAGGTTAAATGTCCTAATAAATTCAGCTCCCATTTCATCAATTAAATTAAGGAACAGACCAAGTACATCCTGATACAAGCCAGCTTTTCCTCAAAGCCTCTCTTCTCCTGGTCTTCCCCTTCCTCCTTGACTGGCCTCTAGATCCCAGAACAAGTAGAAGGAGGAGAAAGAAAAGGAGAGGGACAAGCATGGAAGTGTCACTGTTGATTTATCCAGAGGTTCCCAGAAGTGACTTTTTCTGGGCACAGATAAAATTAGGAAAACTCAGACATTAACTTATGAAAGTGATATTTAAAATAATTTTTTAAAAAAAGTCCTGTTATGTGTGTGTTTGAGAGAAGAGAGCATTTTAGGTCCAAATAATCTGTTATCAGTTATGGGAATATTAAGTTTACAAATGCTGAATCCATCCAGGGGATAACTTCTCCACTGAAATCAAGCCTCATTGGGAGAAAAAAAAAAGATAGATATGCCTCTGCTAACACAAATATGGAAGAAAGGTTGATGAATAAAAAGAGATGAGAACAAAAGTGAAGAGACACAAAGAAATTTAATTTAAGTAATTGATTTGAAAACATAGAGTATGTTTATCATTCCTAACCTTCTTTGTACTGTACAGCAACAGCAGGATGAAATCCTCTTGATGATGATGATAATGTCAGTTTGGTGTTAGTCCAGGTCCTGCACTATCAAAGCATTTTATCTGTACATTTTCTCTTTTCATTATTAGAGGGGTTGCTGCAAAGAAGGTTATAATGTTCTTACCCATTCCCTCACCATCATAATTCCTTTTCTTTAAGCTACTCTTAGGAGAATTTGGCAGATTTCCTTCTTCATATAGCTAGGGAAAAGGCCCCTTTCCCTCTTAAGCTATATTTAGGTCTTGTTGGATACAGAGGAGGAAGTCCAGAATGATGACAAAAGATAATAATTATGATGATAAAGATAGAATCTTTGCTCATTTAAAGCTAATCAAAGAAGTGTAAACCATAAGCAAATTTGAACCTGCATTGAAAGCAATTGTTCCTTTGCCCATCTGTTTGTCTCTTCCAAACACATGCTTATTCAAGTCATGAATACTTGAGGAAAATAACTTTATTTACTTCATCCAGTGTGGTCTCTCCCACACCCATGGACTATTTCCTGGTATAGTTTCCTTTGGAGGAACATTCCATTAGAGCCAGCTTGACATGTTGTCTCTTGGTGGTGATGAAAACGCAAATGCTGCTGCTCTTTAGAGTGCAGACTTTAATATTAATGTTATTATCACCATCTATGATTTATTCTTGGCAGAACCAGAAGGCCTCCCTGCCCACTCTAGGGTAAACAGCCAAAATTTTTTTCTGATTTAATACTGGAATAAGGCTAGGTCCAGAGAAACTGATGATTCTTCTCTTAGCATTTGAAAGAGATCAGGGGCAGGGGGGAAGAGAGTACACCATTTTTCTTCAATTTCCCCCTTTACATCACACTTGCACATTCCAAAGAGCAGAACAGCCAGTGACCCCCTTGTGAACTGACTGAAATTGTTTCACAAAGATGCCTGCAAGAGGTGCTCAAGCATCAGCTGTTCATTTTCCCCTCATGGTTTGCATTTTGCTCAGCTCCATCAGTGAGGGGTATGACACCTAAGGCTGCTCGTGGTGCAACACCTCCCACAATATAAAAAGTAGCATTCAAGAAAGTAAAAATTAAAATGGCTTGAAGTATGTAATGTAACCTATGTTAACTTCATTTTAACATGGAAAACTCTTGTATTTATTCTCTCTATATGCACATTTTTTTTCTTAAAACACACTAGATGGCATGGAGGTGTTTATGACAGACTTGTGGCTGTGGAGAGCAATATTTATGTTCAAACCACAGGAAAGTTGTAAGATCATAGTGACTGGCAGCCTAAAAATAAATGAACTTGTAATGTTGAATTGGGGTCTAGAACAAAGCTATCTCCTGGGTCACCTGTTTGTTTCTCCCAGTAGAAAATTACTACGAAAAGCAGCACTGATCACGATTCTTGCAGTAGAGATCAGAAGAAGAATGGCCTTGAAAATGTAATTATTTTCACATTCCTACAGTCTGTGTAGTCACCTGTATAAAGGGAGAAATAAAAACCTTTGTATAAGCACCAAAACATAAGTCTGTATTTACTTGTTTTACACGGAAAGATAGCATTATCACATCTCTGTAATTAAACCCCTTGTTAAGGGGGTTAAAGGGGCATGAGCTAACAGTTTAGAAAGAGGTTCATAAAACCCTGTGGCAAGACTGGGCTCAGCAGACTGAAGCAGAGCATTCCTCCTCTGTGAGAGCAGGAATGCTCAGGGCACAGTAACAGAGCACTGCAGAGGTGAGTGAAGCCTCTGCAGTGAGCAGCACCAAAGCAGTGTGTACCACTTCATGTCTGTCCTGACAGACATTCCAATGTCTCCATGAGAAACCTGCTCAGCTCATCTGGTGCTTTTCACAAGCATTACAGAAAACTACTAAGCCACATTTTTTAATATTTTTTTTCCCTACTCTTTTCCAAAAATAGACAAAATAAAAAGTCTGCTAGTGCTTGTGTCCTCTCTGTTAATTAGAGATAAAATTCTAACTATTTTAGATTATTCAAGGCTACTTCAAGTTAAATCTCGCAGGTCTTTGAGTAATTGAGTTAAATTTTTCCAGGCACATGAGAAAGCCCTTCACTTGGTAACCCTTGGAGTTCCATTTCCCTTTTTTGTAGTTGTACTACAAGGGCAGCACATAATTGTCCCCAAAATTGCACACATACTTTTCATCACTTCCAAATGGTTCCCTTCTACATGAAATGGGGATTCTTTTTATATTGGCCCCAAAAAGACAACCTTCACGTTGCAATAAAAAAGTCCACTCTTCCCAGGTAATTCCTTGGGATTATCCAGATGTTCCAGTATGAAATCTTTGCTCTCTTGTGTACTGCCAACAGCACTTAACATCATGAACAGTTATCACTGTCATGGTCCCTATGTGAAAAATATGAATGAAATCATGAAAGAAAAACCTCAGGAGTGATCCTAAGGGAACATAATTTGTAAACTTCAGCTCCAAGACCAAAACTTTTGAAAATTTGTTATTGATCTCAAATTTCAGATAATTTTATTATCTCCATCTTCTTAAACAAAGCTAATTTTCTGCATAGTAACTTTTCAAATTCATTACAAAAGTCCCCACAGACTAAAATCTAATATTTTCCTTGCCTATGAAACCAGTTACTTAAAATCCTAATTTAATGAAAATATCAGGTTATCTGACATGATTGTACTTTAATAAACACATGCAGTCCTATATCCTCTTTATTTGCTATTGTATTTCAGTTACTGTTTCAAGAAATAATCATATTTAGGGAAATTACTGAGGCAGATTAAGAATTTTATGGGTGAACTTGAACAAAAAAACTTCAAATCTTTTGTCTTTCTATCCTAAACTACGGACAATGGATGACAAAGGAAGAGTTTTCTAAAGAGGGGTGGTAGAAACCCCACATCTTTAAAAACTTGGTCATGGCAAGTCTATTGTTGTTTCTTCTACATATTGCATATTTTTCTAACTCAAGTGTTATTACTGGGGAGCACAGCCAAATTACAAATGCAGTAGTGACACAGATAAGATAGTTAAAATACAAAATATTCAGCCTTAAAATGAGTGTTGTTATTATTGATATTGCCACCTGGGAAGCACTCCTGTGAAGCATCCTGATGACAAAACAGCACTCCATAGCCAGTGCTTATGTATGAGGAAAGGCAACAGGTGGCAAAGGAGTAAAGGAGGAGGAGAGAGAGCACAGTGGGTGCGGTGTGGAAAAGCAAGATATGACAGGAAGGTGCTTGCTTGTTCTGGGGACAAGGAAAAGCAACCTTTGCAGCAGGATAAGGGGAAAAAGAAGGAAAGTAAATTTTGTTTAGGGGCAAAATTCTTCCCTCACTACAGGAGTTGTACTGCCAGTCTGGGAGTTGTAGCAGCAGCCTGGCTTTTCCCTTGCTTTGAGAACTGTGCCAGTGATGTGGCTGTTCTGTGCCCGCTTGTGTGTGGGGAGAACAAGTGCCTAAAGAGGGATGAAATAATTTCTTCAAAGGTTTATCAGGTAAGACTCTTCTGAAGCACCCAAAATTTTACTTTGTTTTCACTTAAGATCAATAACTTCTAACACCCATGAACTATAAAGGAAACTTCAGGAGAGAGGCAAAGTAGAAAGAGAAGTCCATTCTGTATTACAAGAAAACAATTACTGTTGCTATTTTTCTCCACTATTAAAGGAACACAAGTGTAACTCAAGGTAACACTTGAAAGAAAACAAATCTCAGAGAGAATACTGCCAAAACACTGCTCACTATCACATTAGTAAATGCTTGCAGGTCTTCAAAGGTGTAAAGACAAAGCCTTTAAACAATTAAGGTCATTTACAAACTTAGACAATGGCGAATCTTTAAGTTTTGCTAGAGAGAGGTCTCCAGGAACAAACTTCAAATTCAGCTGAACCAGACTCTACATGTCAATTTTTATTTTCTATTTCTATTGGTAAAATTGTAATAATGAGATCAAGGCTAAGGTTTTAAAAACAAGATTATTAGAATATATACTTCTCAGAATTTATTAAAAGATGTTTGAGAATTGATGATAGCAACAAAGTTTGGTTTATACAGTAGGAGAAGAAACAGAAGTTTTAGGAATTTTTTAGACCTTAAACAGAAAGAAGAAAAAAATAGCAAAATACATCCAGAATAAGGTTTTTTAAATATACTTTTTAATGGCAATGGTTTCTAGGATTCCTGCAATTTGGCTATACCTACAAGATGATTTAGCTTAAAATATAGTTATTTTTCTTTTCATTCTATAAGAAATTCCATTAACCTTGGGCTTGCAATGTCAAAACAATGATGGTGAAATCTGCAGTTTGCACTTCCAAAAACATTTAGTAAAATATGGCTGAAAGCAATCTGCAGAAATTGTAGGGGGAGCTAATGGAAAATAATATGTCAGATCCACACAAGGACTTTAGAGAGCGACCACTTGTCTGCCAACATCACTGTCACAGTTGCCTCTTCTTTTAATAAATTCTAAAAAATAAAAAGTAAGAAGCTCTAAACTTCAGTCAGAAGGATTCCATACTTTAAAATTAGGCCATAAATATGATTTAATATAAGATCACCTTACCTTTTTAATACAAATATTTGAAACCTTATTTTATGATCCACATGAATTATACATCTGCAGTTCATATTATTTATAAATGATGTGGCCTTTAAGGAATTTGACAATGGACTGATCTAAGATCAAGGGGAAGTTCTCCAGAATGCTTTTAGGAATAAACATCAATTTGGCAGTATAATTTTTTAGGCATTTTGAAGTGAAGTATCAATTTTATCAGATAATTATCTGCTGGAGGTCAGTGTATGTCAGCTCCCAATCATTTTCTATTAGAGATATAATGCAGAGAAGGTATATATGTACTGGAACAGATTTTCCCTGCATATTTATAACTAAGTAGACCTTCAGGAAGATAACATGGGTAAAACAAAGATATTTAACTTGCTCTCCTGAGCCAGACAAGATTCTCATCATGAACAAAAACAGAGGTCTCCTGTTATGGTACTGTCCTAACAGGGATAAATTAGTGAAAAACGATTAATTTAGTCATGGCCAATGTGAATAATGCTTGTCTAATTCAGCATAAAATATATAAATGCTGGTATTTTTCAGAATAAATATATAAAAGCTAAATATACCAGAAATCACAGAAAAACAATGGCAAAACTTGTTTGAATTTATGTTGTCTTAACTATGCCTTTTAATTCTTCTAGGGTACTACTTCTTTCCTTTAAATGAATTTCATTCCAGATCTTTATGTCATTCCTTATTTAATACAAAATTTGATCTGTTTCACCATAAAGACCTGGAGCTGCAGTCTTACCATAATTCATGAATATAAACAAAAGCTGAAAAATTGTAAAGTGGAATATTATGTTATGCAATTATTTCAGAGAGAGGTCTCCGGGAGCAAATTTCAAATTCATTTGAACCAGACTCCGTATGTCAGTTTTTGCTTTCTATTCCTATAGTTGAAAATTTCATAACAATGCTAAAATCCTCACAATTATTCAAAAATTAATGTGTCCCTTCAAGGTGGTGGAAATTCAGCCCTCCCAGGATCTGGCAATGAAGGATATGGTCTGTTAACCTCTTTCCAAGGCCACCTGACACTGAATCCTATCAGCTCTGCAAGTAACAGAAAGTACCAGGCAAAACTTTAACTACAGGGTTTTTTTAACTTGCAAAGCAGAACAGGAGGGTGAATTCTGCACCTGTTGAAATCTCTGTGGGTGACCATGGGGCTTGGAACATCCCTGCTGCTCTTGGAGGGTGCTTCCCTTCTCTGCGAGGCTTGGAAGCCTTCGTGGAATCTCTGGTCCTTTCAGACTCTGAGGACTGATGGAGTGTGAGAGCACAGCTGTAACTGAGGTAATAAATGCACTCACTCTCTCATCATATCGTTCTACAAGAGCAAGGATTTAGGGGATTCAGCTGGGAACCTGGCAAGCTCCTGGGAGGTCTTCTACTGGTGAAGGTACCCAAATGGAGATACCCACCAACTGCAGCCCCACAGAGCTCATTATAAGATAAAAAACTATGAATTATCTTGCAGAACAAAAACCCCATTGGTTTAGAAGCTTCTCTAAATTCTTAGGGAATTTCTTGGGGGGTTTATGTTTTTCTGAGAAAGAAATGTTTTCACTGTATAGCTTCCATATTTAACATTGCAAGGGAAGTATAGAGCAAAGGAAAAATGTCTTTAGAAAAAAAAAAAAAAAGCAGAACATCAAACTTTATGTCAAATTTTAGTTTCTGGGCTCTTTCTTTGTCTTTTACATTTGACTTGAATAAGCAAATTGCCTGGAATTGTCAAATAGTGGCATTACAGTCTGTCATCTCAAACTGCAATACTGATTGTGTTTCACAGATGAAGACAAAGGCTTCCCTGCCCTACATGCTAACCAGGCTGCCACTGCAACCTTCCACACCATGGAAGTAAAGCCCTCTGTAAAAAAATAGTTCTAAAGAGCTCTGTAGCTCTAGGTGCAGACAACACCAGATGAGGTCCTTTCTGGCCATGTCATGTTTTAATTCCAGTATGGCCCATCATGAAAATTGTTTTGGACCCACAGAAAGCAGGTGTAATGCACATGACATGGCCCTTGCACTGCAGGCTGGCTTCACCAAGCCACAATGGTGGCAGAGCTGCCAACACACGGAGAATCCTACTTTAGCCTTCCCCAAACCCTTAATCCTCAAAGATAGGAGACACTATAGCAGAAAAAAGCAAATTGCTTTGCCTCAAAACCACAGTATCCAGAGAGGTAGCCTGGTGCATAACAAACTATATTTTATCCTTCTGGTGTTTTTTTTTCCTGCAGGGTGCTTGTTATTCATCCCAGAGAGCTTGAAAAGAACTGGGAACCCGTTAAAGAACAAGTCCTTTTGTTACATTTACAGATGAGATGTTGCCCCCGTTTCACAGCTGGAAAAATTTGTACACAAAGAGAGCAAATGACTTTCCCAGTTGCAGAGCATACATATCTGTGGCAGAGCTGGGAGGGTTCATGGACTATCTCTCTGCTTGAACCACCATCCTACGCCCTATCCCTTTGCAGGACTCATCCTGCTCTCATGAATGGTAAAAGCCAGGCAGAAGTTCCTGAGAGCAGACATGTCTAAAAAAAGTTTTTGGAACTGATTAAAATGGCCTTAAAGCTTTAAAAAGGCACTCCATGGCTCTGGAGATGTGTTATGGGTATTTAAGCTCCATTTTTAGCTTCTGTGGTTATGCAGCAAGATTTTAAGTAGTCAACCAGCCTAGTGCATCTGTCTGTTCCTGCTGGCCATGACAGTGGTGGCCTCTGTTTGTACATGCTGTGCTCATCGACAAAATTCTGCAGCTGAGTGCAGCAAGCCTGGGGTTTGTTCCACTTGGGCTTTGAGCTACAGCATTTGAAGATGAGCAGTTCCTTTCAAGATATTTGCAAACCTTGTCAGAGTCTGATTGCAGCATGACATCGACATTAGGCTGATTATCACTTGTCTGAGGAAGCAATATTTCCATGAACACATTGGCTTTTCTCCTGCTATCTACTGAGCTGGATATCAGCATGCAGCACTGTGGCAGCAGTGCTACAGCAAAGGCACAGCCACAAGGCTGAAACAGAAAAGAATCCATGGATCCATTTTTTCTGTAAATGCTAAAAATTTGCCGAGAAGATCCCAAGGACAGTTTTGCTGTGTACCTCAGATTAAAAAACCAACCAAACAAAAGCAAACCAAAACCCCCAAAACCTCCCCCCCAAAAAACCCACAAGAAAAACCACCACAAAAAAATCCAAAACAACCCAGCCTGACTATATCAACTTCAACTCTGATTTCTTCAGTATATTTGAATAGAAAATCTATTTCACCTAAATAATAAATTAATTATACATTAATGTAACAGGTGTAAAAGAAATAAAGAATGAGAATAATATCTTTGAAAATTACGTAACCTTACTTATCTTCATTATTTTATTTTTCTTCTCTTTTCACCGTTTCAGCCCCCAACACCCACCTCTTTTATATAACAGAAATATATAAAATAAAACAATCCCAGACTTTAAGTCTGGAATGACTGGATTTGGATCAAGAGGTAACCTTTGTGAGGTAGCATGTACATGCCATTGTACAGAAAGTCACTGCACGCTCAGAGCAAACACCCAATTCCACTACATCATTCAGCTCCTTGGGAACACTGAGGAACCCAAGTGCATCTGACTGAAAACCAGGAAGATTCAATCTCTGGTCCCCTCCCCATGATCTTATAGACTACTCTTTATTTACAATTGCTGGTCTCTGAAGGAAAGCAGTCACTATAAATTATCAGAAAAAATAAGATAAATGGGTGTGCTATACATAGCCACAGTCCCATCTCACACTTGTGTTCTCTGCATGTGCCTTTAATCCACGCTGGAGTTGCCCTCATTCAGACTCCTCAAGCCAAGGCAAGAAACTGGAGGGGACCTGGACTTCCTCAATATTTGATCACATTCTGGCAGTTGTGTGGATTTTCTGCCAAGTACAGTGGAAAGGTTAAATGGTAAATGAGCCAGAGTCCTACAGGCATCTGACAGGAGCCGCTGGAAGAGGACGGCTTTCCTGCACCCGAGCAGCTGAACTAACAGAGACAGCATTTATTTTCACCAGAGCATGTTGCCACAACCCTCTGTTTATTTTAGCATTGTCAAATTTTCCAGTAAATCCTCTGGGGATATACTCTGCATGTAACTTTCATTAACTTCAAGGAAACTATGAATTGTGACAGGGGAAAAAATAATCCTTACGGAAAAAAATTTGGGATCTTCCTGCATAATTGCAAGTATTTGTCCATGTTGTTAGTCCTAAAAACTGAAAAGTAATTCAGAAATAAAAGAAATAGCCAACAGAATGAGCAGAAACTATTTAAACTGTTGGTGATTTTCTCAATTCCTGATCTTAAAAGATATTTGGGTCTATTGTGCCGCTCACTTACTAATGATATAAATAATAAAGGAAGAAAAGAATCACTGACGAGAAGAAAAAAACATCTAGAAAATAAAAAAGGAAAAGCCATTACTTGTATCCTTATTCAAACACTATTCTGAAAGAAACATTGATTATAGGAAAAGAAATGTCTGAGAGCTTATGCCATCGCACACAGGAAAAAGCACAAAAATACTCTCAGAGGATCTTGACAGACCCTGGGGTATGTGTCCTCTGCTTACATCTCCTGAAATCCACAAGTATCAGAAGAGAATTTGCAAGATGGTTTGTATTCCCTTAAGACTATTTGGCAACTGGATCTAGCTGGTGCACATAAGATTAAATACAATAAATAAAACACCAGTGCTGTTTACTAAACCTTTTAATTAAACCTTTTAATTAATCCATAAAATGTGCTTTTATTTCTGCTTCTGGATGTAACTAACAGCTGCTATGTCACAGTCTCTACCTGCTGTAATTATATTTATTTCCTGAGCAGTTTCAGTTTCTCTCCCTCTTCAAGTGGCTTTCCCAATTGTCACTTTATAGCTGTACACTTCCACAAAAATAAGCTTATGGCAATAACCTACAGTGCCTTTGTTCCTGGTTGCCTGAAGCAAAACAAATTAAAATGCCTAAAGAAACAGAACTTCCTTTTTTTTTAAAAAAAACAAACCTATCTATCTATCTATCTATCTATCTATCTATCTATCTGTCATCTATCTATCTATCCATCATCTATCTATCTATCTATCTATCTATCTATCTATCTATCTATCTATCTATCTATCTATCCATCATGTATCTATCTATCTATCTATCTATCTATCTATCTATCTATCTATCTATCTATCTATCTATCTATTTTTATGTATTTGTTCTTGATGATGCAGCTTGGAGTAAATTGTAACTCACCATTGACTTATTTCTGTGACCTGATGATTTTCTGATTTTCCAAGACAATCCAGCAATAACCAGGACATGGAATGAAATGTATTCAAGTCACATGCTTACTTTTGTAGGTTGCCTTTTCATATTATTTTTTCCCCACCTTTTCTACATTTTCTGCAGTGCCAGTCTCTACTTAATTTTCAGCATCTCATGCAAACAGCCCTGAACAATCTTTCATGCTCCTGCTTCTAACAAATAACTAACTCTGAATGAAGTGGAATCAGAAAATATTTATTAGTTCATCCTGCTCACCCCCAAGATTCCTCTTCAATCTTTCCAAGATGTCTCTGTCCCACAGAACAGAAGGGACCAAGCAAAAGGTCTGTTAGATTTGAAGATAAGAGCAGTGTTTGCCTTTAGCTGTTCTTCAGTAGAAACTGAACATCACCTCTGAGGAACTTGTGCTGCATCATGATGAACAAAGAAATATTATTTTCTCAAATGCAGTCACTCATAGAAACAAAGACAACATGATTTTTAAAATTGATGCTTATTTTAATTGGGAGAATTACAGGAATATATACAACATATATCCTATATGCTAACATCCATGTTGGCATCTAGCATATTTTAGGAATAAGGCACCAAAATATACATAGAAATACCTTTCAAAATTCCTTTCTGTATAAGTGTTAACCTGTATGCAAATTCATTATGCCCTACAGCTACCCTCCTGACAAGAGACCACCATCTTCTGATGTCTATATAAACTATTATCTGGCTTTCAAAATAGAAATTTAGAAATAAAACAGTGTTAAATGTTTTTATATTTTTCTTAAATTTCTTCAATCTCTCCTCTTAGCAGATTATTATAAATAACGTTTCAAGAAAAGCACTCAAAATAACAGTGTTCATAATTTTTCAGGTAATCCTGGATTCCTATCAGAGGACAACCCAAAATAATTTTGAACATTTTATACGTACATGTATAGATATATTTATCAGAAAAATATAACTGTATTTAAACCAAACTGCTCCATGTAAGTGTGAATATAAAAATGGCAATTTTCGCATTAGGAGAGGGAGTAGAAAGAGGTCAGAATGTGCCCTAACAATTTTTGCAACTTAAAGATTGCTTCTATCTGCAGCAGTCATTTGCAATAGCAACTATGAAAATATTCACTATCATTTCTTTGGCCTAATTAGTTGTATTTCAGTATTCTCCAGCTTTAATGTCACACTGAATTAATACAAGGTTGACAGCAACAGAAAAGATTTTAATGGTAACTGCTAAGCATAAAACATAAAACAAGGGGAACAGAGAGCAAGAGCAAGAAGCAGATACAGACATGGTGCTGGTGTTTCAGCTGTACAATCCTCCCCATAAAGTCCACACCCTTCTAGAGACACATGTCTGAAATCAAAACCTTTTGGCAAGCTGGTCACCTTTGGCATTCTCTCTTTTGGGCACTTTTGGTTTGGTACTCAGCAAATTAACAAACCCTTCCTAAGCAGCCAAGTGTGCCAGCCCAACAAAAGGAGGCCCATCTTTGGAACCCAGCTGGAGAGGAGCTAAGGACCTGCAACTCCTCTACAGCTCTTCTACAGCTCCCCTGGCTTGTTCTACAGCTTGTCATCAGATTTTGCTTGCAAATTTCTGCTTATGCCTCGATACTTGTGTGCTTTTAGAGCCTCAAATTTCAGGTACAAAGTACGAGGCCCTGTCTCTCTTCTGTCAGTTTTGCATGAATCATCCCATTGCTTGTCAGCAAAACCTTGTTGTCTTCACTATCCATGCAGTGTGGAGAAGAAACAAAACCAAACACCAAAACAATGAAGGAAAGAAAGATCTGTGAAGTCTTTCTTCTGACATCACTGAGCTTTGGGGGCTGGCCTCTTCTCCCAGGAAACCACTGAGAAGACAAGAGGAAATTGCCTCAAGCTGCACCAGGGGAGGGTCAGGTTGGACATCAGGAGGAAACTTCTTCATGGAAAGGGCTATTAAACTTTGGAATGGACTTTCCAGGAAGATAGTGAACATCTCTTGGGACGGTGACTCCAAGAAATGCCCGAATGTGGGAGTTGATGCCTCGTTGACCAGGTGGTGTTTGGTCAAAGCTCAATTGTCTTAGAGATATTTTTCAATCTTAAAAGATTCTGTGATTCTATGAATCAGGTCCACAAATGCATGAAAGAAATAGGTCCAACACTTAAACTTTCAAAACTACAAAATAACTAATAAAAAGAACTTTTACTCTGCAAAATAAAATGTAATTGCTCTAATACACGCAATGAAGAGCCACAAGCAGAAATAGTAGAAATACAAGTATAAAGACAGTTATTCTCTCTGCATCACCATTCTGTGAGCTACCATTTGCTCTCAATGTTAGCTGGAAGGATCAATGTAGATATTTCTAATTTGAGAGTTACAGCATGTTTCAAGATAATAGTCAGTGGTAAATAATATATTTTTTATGTTGCTTTTACTTGTTTCCTTTGGCACCCATATACATTTATCCACAGCTGGCTTAAGAAAACAAACAAAAAAAACCCAAACAAAAAGCCAGAACATCTAAACCAACAAAAAGCATGGCCCAAAACCAAACAAAAAAAAACCCACTAAATTCCACAACTAAAATCCTTCAGATCTCTTAAAACAACAACATCCATTAATATAAGTAATGCTTCCCTTAAAATCTCTCTCATAAATTGTTGTGCCAAATACCTACACCCCAAGTCCTCTGCAGGAGAATTTAAATCTAAAACTTCAATTTTGTTTGCACTGGGACTATGAAATAAATAAAACTTTGTGTTGAGATATAGTTCAAGAAAAACAAAACAACCCTTTGCATCACCCAGAAAATGAGGGTCTGAAATCAAAATAAGCTGCCAGAAGTGGTGGAAAAGAGAAATAAGAAATAAAGATGTTTGACTAAGAAATGGTTCACATCTTAAAAAAAAATTAATATAACAGTGATGTTGCAGCATAAAACACCTCACAGTTTTTTATCATGTTCCAAACCCAGCATTAGAATCTAGCTACAGTTGCTCTGAAATCCTCACAAATAGTGTACTTTAGGCAACTGCATATGGGAACCATGTACAACAGTCGGGGATGCATAGAGAAATCAGAGAGAGGAAGGGATCAGCATGCCACATTGCTGAAGTCTTGGTAAAGAGCCCATGTAAATCTTCAGAACATAACAAATAGCTACACTGGCAAAGCTTTACAATAAGCATCAAATCATTATTGCTTTGCTCAGCATTTGTTTTTAAAACAACGTGCTGTATTCTTTTGGCATTCGTGTGATGGTTGCACTTGCATGCAGCAGGAACTTCACTGTTATTCAGTGTAAGAAAAGAGGGAAAAGTGTAGGAAAGGAGGAAAAAAAAAGTCAGATGTCCCCAGATGAATCCCTGCTGTGCTTACATGCTCAAGACATCTCAATGGAAAAATATTCAGTAGGTTATGTTAGTGAATTAAAGCCAGGTGAAGTTTGTAGTGAGTTGGGATAATCACAGAATTCCTCCAAGTTGAAGGCCTTGGAGGCTGCTGGCTTATGTGACTCAGCAGCTCCTTCACAACAAGTGGACTGATGCTTTTTCTTTGACTTTCAACTGTTTTCCAAACTTTATTTCTACTGAAGAGTCTCCCCATGTAGCTTTCCCTTTTTTATTATTAGTTTTAAATATGCTGTCCAGTGTAGTTTCATGGAGCTATTAATTGTCAAGAACAAATCAGAAGAAAAACAATCAGCAGAAAAAAGTCAAGCCTGTGAGCATTTTTATTTACATATGAGTTCTTGGGGTCACCCCAAAAGACAGGTACATATTCATGTTACCTGTAAGGCAGCAACACAGCAGCTGACAAAACCTAGACAGCACCCTACCAACAAACCATGTCAATATTTATACTGAAAATAACAGTATCAACTGCTAGTCTACACAAATACAAATGTGTTTCTAGTGTGCCTTCCCAATTCTGTCAGGTGTAACTTGCTGAAAAGACTAAAGAGCATTTTTAGAGCACTATTAATTATTTTACTGGTGCTATTTTTGGTCTCTCTCTCTCTTCAAGTAAAAGCTCCTTTGACAAATAATCTGCACATGACAGAGAAGACAAAAATGTGTAGATAAAAATTATCTTTAAAGATATATTAGAAACAGCCAACATTTCATGAACTCTGATAAAGCAAAACACACTCCACAACAGTTTCAAATTCTTGGCTTTTCCACAGCTTTATGGCAACTAAACAGGAACCTTAGACAAGCAGTAAGATGGTGCTTCAAATATGCTTTTTTGATAAATTAGATTTTTTCTTAATACATATTCCCATCAGAGAACTTAATAACAAAATGGAGCCTTTTGAAATTTTTGCTGCCCATTTGATTTCAACAGCAATAGTGTGAATCAGAAATGACCTGAGTGAAGTATAATAGCACAAATGCATTTAGCTCCCTCAAGTTAAAAGCCACTTGAAATCTCTGTATCTCCTAAAGGCCACTTCTAGGAGATGTGGATCACAGAGCAGAAACAACAGAGTTTTGAGATTAAACTTTCAAAACACTTTAGACAGTGTGAACCAAGAATTAGTATGGATCTTTGACAGAGTGGTCATATAAATTATTGAATGGGCACTGGATCTGCTGATTCTGCCCTTGTATAAGATATCATTTGAGTAATATCTTTGTTGCCTGATTTCTCCTTAAGAATTTCTAATTTCTGTAGGTTTCTGGAGCGCATGTTCAAATATATGAAGAAATCACACTGAAATCTATGTTAACTGGACCTCGTTATGGGTTCATATATGTGATTTTATGTGTGTAAATATGTAGGTAGTGCTGGTTCCCTTCTGCCAGACAATCAAGCAACATGGAAAAGGCATTGCTACTACAGTAAGATTATTCTTTAAAGATGTTGAACCAAAACAAGGCAGTACTGACAGTAAGAACAAACAAGTTCTTACTGTCAGAAATGTTACAGGTAGACAGGACAGCTAAAGAATGAAAGCTCAAAATATCCCATGAATCA
This sequence comes from Parus major, assembly GCF_001522545.3. Lineage (NCBI taxonomy): Eukaryota > Metazoa > Chordata > Aves > Passeriformes > Paridae > Parus > Parus major. Next base: position 102,616,565 of record NC_031768.1, read on the forward strand.
TATCCTTTATTATTGAAGCAGATGAAATATAAAAAATTAAACCCCCAGAGGGCAAGTTTAATATAAATTTAATTCTTATTTATAAATATAAACCCAGAGGCTTTTGGTCCAGTTTTAGAATAAAATGAAAAAAACAAAAAGAAAAAAAAAGAAAAGCTGAATTTGGGGTTAAGTTTGAAAAACTGTGGCAAGATCTCATTTGAGTTTTAGTGGTTAAAAAGCAATCACTTAACAGAACTGGTAGAACAGGACTTCTTACCCATTTATTTGTGAAAAAATATATTCCATCTTTTACTGAAAGTTTTCAAAATGGAGAATTGTTTTGTCCTATGTAAAATGTAAAAAATACATCTTTGCCACATATTCTCTCTCTTCCAAAAGAAAAAACTACAAAAAGAACCTTCCTTGGATCAAATAAGTAAAAACTGATGATAATGTTACTGATGTTGAACTGATAATAATGCTCCTATTTATAGAATTTGGATTAAAACATTTTTCTCTGATTTTCTGAAATAGATTAAAGAAAGAAAAAAGACAAAACTCTTATGATACCTGTATTTCTCAGCTTCTCAGAAATATCATGCAGATTTTTCTGCATTTTTTACTAGATGCAAAAATACAAAACCAAGATATGCAGAAATATATATTTTTTTCCACACTTAAAAAAATTCAGACTTCCCAAAAATATACAGATGGGAGGTGAAAACCAAATGACGTATTCAGCTTTGTTTTATAAGACCATAGACAAGTCTAATCCATTTCTAAGTGACAGTAGCAGGTTAGCCTCTGATTTTATGCCCAGCAATTCAATGTACCACTATGTTTTGGGGAAAAATGTGCAGCAGTAGGAAATTGAAGAGATACAAAATGAGGCTCCTGGGAACTTGTTATCACTGAAGATCCCAGGCTCATGTCAGATTAGTGTGGGTGGAAAAATCAAGACAAACAATTGCACAATTTTACACTGTTGATGTGATTGTCACTATTCTCCTTGGAAGTGATAAGGAAAACTGAGGTGGGGTGCTGGTGTTTTCCTCCAGCCCTGAAACTTGCAGTTATAATAGGTAAACAAGGGGTTCAGAGGAGGATGGTGTAAAGATAAATCATACCCAAGTAAAAGTAGAAATGACCATAAAAATTGGAAATAACAAGTTTTTCTGCTCTGGGTTTTCTTCATGGTGGTGTGTAGCACTTTGCAAAGGCCAGGGCTGTGGATTTGGCTCGAGTGAGGGAATTCCATGGGGGCACTGAAAACCATCATGATGCAGAGTTAAATGACTGATTACAGGAACTGAGCTGGAAGGGTGTGTGTGTGTGTGATATTAAACCAATGCCAACATCTCTAACCTAACTTTTAGCTCCCTTTTCCCCTACGGATAGCCCACCTGCTGCAACTTCTCCAAAACCTTTAATTGCTTGCAGGTTCCTCATGAAACTTCTACCCCAAATCTGGGAACTATTAGCATCCCTACAATAGCTATATTTTAACTTTGAAACATGCCCTTTACTTCCACCCATCCCACTGCTCCAAGCTCCTCAGCTGCGTCACTGAACTGCTGATTCATGTCACAGATGGTGCTTTTAGCTAAAGGCTGCCTTTTTCAACTGGGCAGAAAAATGCCTATACACAGACGTTGCTCAGTACACCTAGAACAGGATGCACTATTTCAAATAAAAACACATTTTTAAAGCTAGAGTCAACAGTATTTAATCACTATGCAAATCTTGCCATATGTCCAGACATAAATCCAGACAGTCATGTCCCTCCAGCCCTCTTGGTCATATGGTCAACCTGTTTTCTGCCAAGTCTGTGGCAAGGATGTATTTTTTCAGGGCCCTGGAAGCTTTCCTTGTTTTGGATTAGGGCCATAGCTATTCAGGGATCCCAACAGTTTACAGAAGAACTGCCTATGCTCATGCCAGGTAGAAAACACTAAAGGCCAGGCACTCAAACACTTAGTATTTTGCTGCCTGACATGGGCATTTGAAAATCCAATGAAATCTGTTTGTCTGAAAAATACAAGTTTTTGCTTTTTGCATAAGACCAACTCACACATATGATAGACATACACCTTTATCTCTCATTATGGAACCTTAATTTCTCTGTACTGGTCCAGAGGCTCCCCTCTTTTTTCCCCAGAATGGAAATTTTAAATGTATAATGAAGTGGGAATAACCACAAAATATTTGTAAAACCAGTAGCACTTGATATTTTTGAAAAAGCTTTCTTTTCTTATTGCCACTGCAGCTCTTTCTGCCTGCCTGCATCCCCAGTGATGACAGCGCAGTTTCTTTGCCTTCAGGGTCCCTTTTGTCATTTAGGTTCAGAATTTGCTAGAAGATGAAGACAACCAGGCCTTTCATTGATCTCTGCTAGACAACTGAGGTGGTGACTCAGCGTCTGTACCGAAATACTGCCTTAGCAAAAGGCAATTAACCTGATTAACTGCCCAAATTATCATCAGGTAACTCTGAGCTCCTAGCATATGCTCCATATACTTCTGTGAATGTTAGCTGCTGCATCTCCATGCTGCATTCATATTTCTCTGTCTGGCAGTAGCTGTGCATGCAGACTGCTAGATAGATATTCGCAGATAAAAGCAATGATGAACAAAACTGCGTCTCCCCCTGTTTTGGTATTCTGTGACATTCCCATCTCAGCAGACTGTGTCTGGCAGTCTCACAATGAGGCACTGCATGTGTCAGGGAGATGGATTATATCTGCAGTATCTGAATTTCAACCCTGACTACACGAGCTCCTGCTTAGCCTTACCTCGGGGATCTTGAATTTTGTATCATTGAATTAGGACAGCAAATATATATATTTTTATGTGCCCTTATTATGGCACATTGCAAACATTTAGCAGTGTGAGATAACAAAATTAAAGAAGACCATTTTTAACCTTTTTACACATTTGGCAAATAACATGTTTACTGTTTATTTTGAACTATAAAGCTCAAAATATTGCAATAACAGTGCAATAGTAATTTTTGGGGTGGCTTGCTTTAGGTGTTGGGAACTTAAAAAAAAAAATAAAATCATGAATTCCTTTCCAGGGTCTTTAGGCAGATCATACAGGAACTAGAAATAAATAGGTTTGTATACTCGTTTCCACAAACTGAGGTGTGAGTACCAATGCCAAAAAAAAACCCATAATGAAATAAATTGATTAATCTCATCTTCTTCTGTCTCATTAAAAACATTGGTGCTGCAGCTCACAGCCTAGCTGAAATTTATATATGGAATGTATTAAAAGAAAAAATGAAATGCCTGAAAAATTTCAGAGTTTCCAGTACTAGAACGAAGCAGAAAAACATAACAACACCAATGGGAGCTGCATACTATTTTTTACATGAAAAAAAATTCCATAAAAAATTACTTAACTTGGATCTTCACTGTTGTAAATTGAGATCTGGGCAAAACCAGAAAGGTATTAAACATATGGGGTTCATACTTTGCAATTCTTGAAGTCAGTTGTATGGGAAACAACTTTGGCCCTTTGAGGTTAATTTGATCCTTTTAAGTTATGACCTAAGATTTATCTTTTGGAAATATAAAAACGACAATATTATTGTTACCTATATACCTGACTATAACAATATTGTTACCTTGAATAGAACAGTGAATGCAGATGAAAGGAAAAACTTAATTAAATCTGATAGCATGTACCTGCAGTTGGATATCTCCTACTGCTCACAATTTTGAACATTGGACTGATTTCAGAATGGAAAACTTCCTTACAGCTAAGTTTGTTTTACCACTATTTTCTCCTTTGTAAAATCAAAATTATCTTATTGCAGCAGCTGTTTTTAAAAGGTGCAACGTGATTTTTCCCAAGACATGGCTGTAATGATGCATTGGGAACACTTTTTACCCATCCTTAAACCCAGATGGGGTTTGGGTTCTAAAATACCATCTGGAAGAGCACTGGGCTCTGGTGACTACAGTACAACTGAAAAGGTTGGAATAACACAAGGGGTTTTAGGACTGTTTAATTAATCTCCATACCTGCACTTTAAAGGCTAAGTTTTTAAAAATAAGAAAAAGTAACTCCTTGGTTCTACACCAGTTTTTCCCTTTCATAGTCCTGAGTCAGAGAAAGTAATACAGAAGAAAATCTTAATAATACAATAGACACAGTGCTATACATGTATCTCTCTGCATGTTCATTGCATGCTAACCCTACAAAATTCCCCATATCAGAACAAGTTGTTAGGAAGAAAAACACTTCTACATGACTTATTATCAGAGATGTAGTTCATAAAATATTTCAGATTTTACCCTTAAGCTTGGCTTGGAAAAAATGTTTATCCATCCTGAATCATCACATTTGAAAATATAGAATCAAGACAGCACTTGATTACCTATATTCTAAAGAAGCACCCCTAAAGATTTGCAGAAGGGGCCTCATGCTCTAAATTGTACTTTCTATCTCATCTCAAGAGAGGCAGAGCCCAGGAGCTTTTTTTACACTCAGACAACACAGTGGTTTCACTGATCACCTTATTTTGCATTTCAACACCAATATGATAATTTAGTTTTCAAATTGTCCTTGTTTCTGTAGCTGTTTCATGCTCCCTTCTTCCTGCTGGAGACCAAACTCTATCTACATATGGACATATTGCACAACCCACAGTATTTCTCATGACTGCAGATTCTGCATATCTTGGAAAGCAATAACCAGAATGACACATTCAAAAGTCTTCAGTGACCTTATTTTTGAGACAGGCTTGAACAGTAGAGACAACTTGATACATTTGAAGATCAGCGACAGACTCACACTGTCATGGAGATTATTTTTGGCTGCCCCTGTCCTCTGAATGGTATGAAAAGCTGTTCCACAAGTCATTCCAAATCTGGCTATATTGCCTTAGGGTATACATTGCATTAGTAGTTAATACAGTTACTCCTGTTATGTAAACACTGTTGATGTTCTGTAAACTCACTATGGATCCCAAAGGCATTTAGTTCTGTCTGGTGCTTCTGGGCCCAACAGTATTGATAATACCTCTGGAGTGATGGCTTTGGAAACTAGCAGCAGCAATGGTTTTCTAGGAAACCTTTGGAAGTTCTGCACAAGCAATTTCTTAGTGAGTTTTTGTTTCACTAGAAAGAAAAAATTAGGTTATGAACGACTGAGCACCAGTAGATCATATCCACACTGTCAGGTGCAAATGCAGAAGACTTTCGTATACATGAAAACATGCCATTCTCTGCTCCTTCTCCTCAATCAATAAAAATACATTTCATCACACACAAAGACCTGCTCCACAGCAACAATCCATCTGCAGAAGGCTGCAACTAGCCTAGCCAGTCTAAAGTATGTAATAGAAATTCAGTATAATTCTTCATTATTTGAGGGCAAAGAATAAAAAACAATTTGCACTCAAATTGCTAAAACTTAGTCTTGAAAATGGAATGCTACCTCTATTATTTTATTATAGGACCTGATTTTATTATTTTCTTCAAACTGATGCCAGGGATAGCATCTCAAGATATTCAATAAAAGCTTTGGGTTTTTCATATAGAATTTTTTCCTGAACTTTGTCACTACAGTAAGAAAAGTGCATTATAAACAATGTCTGACAGATGGTCTGGGTGTTTCTCTGTAGATTCAATTTTTCACAAAATCATTGTTTAGATTTAAAACAGAGGACTAACTGAAAGCAGAAAATAACCAGTGAATTTCACCTATAGAAAATGATATCTGTACTACATTGATAAGCCTTTGGAAGACTTCTAACCATCATAAGGATGACTTAGTATTCCCCCAACCCCAATATCTTTTTGGAAAAAGTCAGTTTGGATAATTGTCCCATAGATCTAGCAGCATGGCTGGATAAGTTAGCTGCTGGACTAGTTATATCAACAGATTCACCTCCTGGGAATTAGGAAGAAAATTGCTTTCAAGATTCAAACTTTTTATCTTCCCTTTATATCTGAGCTAAAAACACGCTACCATAGTCCCTTGGAATTTTCAATCTGGCTTCTTAAGAAATAGAATGAAAAAAAAAAATAAATCAGATTCTGATCTAACTAAAGATGCATTTGTTGAAAGCAAATTTGCATTAACATGCATCCTCAAAGTCATCTGAACCTCACAGGTTGCCAAAGCGAGTCCAGAAGCTGCTGACTGAGTTATATTGCTGTCAAATAACAAGCAAATAGCAAGAATTAAAATATGCAAGTACTTAAAAACTGCATGAAAAGAAAGGGGTTATTGGTCCTGGGAGTCACATATTTGAACAGACAATATGTAAACAGAGCAGGTCCACTTCCCCCCTTCGAATAATGAACTCTTAAAATAAATCTTGCAGGATTTTACTTAGCAAGAACAAGGGAAAAACACTGCTCTTTCTGTTCATAGATTGCTTTGCCTTACATTTCTGTGAGTTCTGACTCCAAGTAAACCATGACAACCTGACAGTGTGATCTATGTCTAACAACTCATCATAACCAGAACAACCTTAAGGAGATTTCTCAGCAGCACAGAATTAGGGTTCAAACAACTGAGTGCTCTCTGCACAACAGGTGAAATTCAGTCTCTCTAGTTACCAGTTATTTTCGACCATAACCAAAAATATTTCTGACTTAGAGCAGTGATATCTTAGCAAGATTCCTTTAAAAATTATGTACCAAATAACAAGTTGATGCTGACCTACAATACTTTCATAAACTTAAAAACAAACAACTGAAAATTAAGGAGTGAAAGCAGGGAAAAAAAAAACAAAAAAAGACTTTCTGGATGTAGGAAGTAGCCATAATACCATCTCTTCCATAAAACAAAGGAATGGTTTGGAGAAGGAAAATGACACAGCAAGATGACAAAGTAGGAGGAACACCCAAAAGTCCTGAAAATGTGCTGACAAGTTCAGTTATTCACTGCTGTTCCATGAAGTTCTTGGGTTGGAAAACTTACTATCTTAGGAATGATAACTCTTAATCAAACTTCATCATAGGAGGTAAAGATTAACATATATAACTCAAATGGGTTTGACTTTGTTCCTACAGGTCAAACTCTTTGGAAAAATTCTCATCGATGCTACACTTGAACCTCCAATAAAGTAGCTGAATAAGCATAAAACAGTAAGTGGAAGAAACAACTTCTTAAATTCTGGTATCTTCAGCTAAGTCTGTAAAGAAATCCTTGGGTGCTTTAACAGAAGGAGGATTGGCTGCATAGCTCAGGATATAGTCTTCAAAGAGCCTGAAGTATCTTCTAAGAGTTAATGTGAATGTGTACATTAAGAGAAAAAAACATGACAAAAAATGAAAATTAAACAAAAAGACCTTAAAAAAGAACAAAATAAGAATTTGGAGCTCCAGCTCCTCTAAATCTATTTCAAGAAGACTTACAGAAACAAAGTAAAAAATAAGCAAGACTACTGTCATTGAAACTTTTCTAGCTCATCACTGTGCTAAAGCAGGCTGGGCTTTGTCTCCCATTGTCTTTGAACTGCACTTATTTCTCATGTTACTCCTTCCATGCCACACAAGCAAGATTCAAAGGTTTCCTTTGCCTATTTTTCTGGTTTTGCAAGGAATGTGATGCCATCCTGGTACAGCATAACTCAAGAGATGGTGAATGAGTATCCCATTCTGAGCCAACTTTTATCCTTAGCAACAGTTCATTACTGTATTTTATTATTTGAATGAGAGATGAAAATAGCAGGAATGTTCAGCAATCTTGCAATAACATTGCTACATTGCTCATTCAAATGAATCTGTATTAGATAAAAACTGTTCATTAAAATACCATTTGTGTGAGACTTAACCTTAGAAAGAGGGCAATTCAAAGCCAAAGCTGAGTTTTTTCTTTCATTTGTGCCTGCACACTGCAACTGTCACACCCCATTGGTAAACAGACAGAGCAAATGATTTGCAAGAACTGGACAGATAGGTCAGCAAAGACTTAACCTCAATTTCTTTCCATCACTATTTTAAACCTCAATAAGAAGCGTTGTTCTATATAATTTTAAAAATTGTCTTAGTACCATGACTTGATAGAAACCATGAGTCCAGGGAAAAAGTCCAGCCACTCTTTATAACAGATTGGGAGTTTTCCAAAGTCATACCTAAGACAAATGCCCATTTCCAAAAGAAGATTGCACATGTTTTATGAAAGATGACTTTTTTTTCTGGTTTAGTAACAGCTAAGCAGATGTATGGAGAAAAAAATGGCACACAAAGGATCTCACACACAAATAGACTCAGAGAAACTCAGACTTGACATCTCATTTTACAGATGGGGAGAGAAGGTATAGCTCATTTCTCTTTCCACATGAATATGTCTCAGTGTCATTCACATCAGCCTCATGGAGGCCTTTCCCTAGTTATTTATGTGAAACAAAGGCTAAAACTGTCTTGATTGGCTGAATCAGTTTGGCAAGAATAACATCCACGGCAGTTTTGCTTGTTCAACTGCCAATAATGCACTGTGCAACACAAAAATCATAGAAACTACTTGAATTGGAAAGGACATCAAAGCTCACTGAGTTCCAGAACACATCTTCTACTAACCCAGATTGCTCAAGGTGCCACCCAATCCAGTCTTGAACATTTCCAAGGGTGAGGCTTCCCTGGGTGACCTGTTCCAGTGCCTCACTACTTGCTGAGCAAAAAACACCTTCCTAACAACTAATCTAAATCTCTCCCCTTTTAGTTTAATCCCATTCCACCTCTTCTGCTATCCTTATCTGCTTGTGTGAAAAGTCATTCTCCCTATCTTTTAGGAGTCCCCTCGAGGATCTGGAAGGCCACAATGAGGTCTCCCCAGAGCTTTGCCTTTCTTCCTCTGAATGACCCCTGTTCTCTCAACCTGTCCTTGCAGAAAAGGAGTTCCAGAACTACGAGCATCTTTGTGGCCCTCTTCTGGCCCTGCTCAAAAGCAGATCTTCTGAATACAAACCTGTCCCATTCTTCTCTCTCCAGAGACACCAATATATACCACAGTACTCAGGAGGAAGGGCAGGGGATCCCTGGATTTTTAAAACTTGTATTCATTTATGTTTATGATACATAAAACAGAGGCAAATAAACATACTTTATCCATGAAACCAAAGCAAAGAGGGCGGGTTTGGTAATTTCCTAGGGGTTTGCAGAGATGCTGAATGTTTGCACCTATTCTTTAGAAAGTTCTTGCTCTTCCCATGTGATCACTAGATCTGGAAGGTGTGTGAGTGCACATATGTCTTTGACTTTCTGCCTAAAACTGAGTAATTTTCTTCCATTACTTATTTTTCCTTTGTAGTACTAGCTGGAAAGAAGATGTCCCTGGGGATCTCCAGGGTTCCAGAACAGATTTTGAGATATTTCTGCTGAATACACTCAGAATGTATTAACTCTATATAAATATAGAAATAGAAAAAGAAATATAAAAATATATTTTATATATATTTTATATATTTATATAAATATAATACATATAAATATTACATATATGTTTTTTGAATTCACATTTCAGTCAATATCAAAATGTTTTGACTCTTGAGGTAAATATTAATCTCAGTCTTGACTCAGTCAATATTTATCACTTGATTCAAAACATCTTGCTGATCATCTCAATTCAATATATACTTGATATGCAAGAAAGCTCACGCTGTTATGTGGGGTTTATGTACTGTTTTTCTATTTTAGTTTAGGATAAAGTTTCTAAGTGGAAATTTGATAAATAATATTATCTACCTTTGGATGATATTCTTGAGTGTAAATAAAATGAAAGGTTCATAGACCTGATTTACAAGCTTGGGGAATGTATTACTCAGCACCAGCAAGTTTTGCTTTATAAAAAATTAAAGAAAATGTCAAGGACAAATTACACAAATGTCATCTTTAAAAAACAACAAAAAATGTCTTTTTTAATACTAGAATTTTTTACTCACAAACAAATAGGAAAAAGAGGAATTGTTCTATTATTGTTCCAGGCATCTAGTAATAAAAAAAAAGGAAGAGACTGTTCCTCAGGTATAAAAAACTGTATAAGCTACCCCCAGTAATAGAAAAAAAGATGGAAAAATTCAAGCCAATTTTTTAACACTTCTCAAACAACAGTTCAGGAAAGCCTCTGTTCACCACCTGCACACTGCAGCTGTTAAAGACAAAACCCCTATCACTGAATCTGTTCAAAGTATTAGGCTCTGAAAAGAACCTGAGGTGTTCTATGGACTGAAGAACCTTACATCCATTGAAGCTGCATTCTCATATCTGCTGCATTTAACTGGTGAAGTCAGAGAAACAAATTTGGGTTTGGTAAAAACAGGCTATCCCAGATTCAGTATTTTGGTTGGTTTAGGAGCTAAAGGCTAATAACAGATGCCAAGTTTAAGCAGGTATCTTAGCACCATAAACTGAACAATCTCCCTGCCCAAACTGTTCCATATAAAGCCACTACACAGACAAATTGTTATCCAAATAAACTGGCCACACAAAGCACAAACTAATGGTATTTACTGGGACCAAGAGCAAAGTTGTTTTGACAAATGAGTGCAAAGACAGCCACCCTATCACCTCACCCTGGCTGCATCCTGCACAGGTCTGGCAGGAACCCCTGACACCCTACAGGGCTCTCCACACCCACCACTCTTCCACAGACTCTTTCCTGGCTGGAAGTAAAATGAAAGCACAACACAGATAAGCAACTTAATAAGAGGCATGGACCATGTTTGCCCCACAGACCAAGACTGGCCAAATCTCTATGCTATTTATTTTGTTAGAGAATCCACAGAACAAAGAAACTCCAAATTTAGATTTCTCAGTGTGTTGTTGAAAGCTGGACTTCAGATAGATTTTGCTTCATGAAAAAGTAGAATATACATATTCATTCCTACAGTGAAGCTATTATATGCTAAAAATACAGCTGGCAGATAATTTTCAAATAGTTGTGTTTCTGAACTCAGATTGGGATACCCATTTAATGTATCTCATGGAACATAATAGCAGGACAAGAATTATCTCTTTTGCAAAGAAAAATCCCTCTTTACCTTAGGTTTCATTCAAGAAAGTGAAAAGCAATCAATATTTCAGACAGAATTATTTCCTTAACATCAAGGGGTAATTCACAGGCCAAAGTCATGAAGCACCTACCTGGATATCCTTCATGCACTGTACAAAACAATGAAAGGCTTCCAAGAAACAAGAGAAATTATAACATCTATCTCCAAACATGTCTGCTATCAGAGGACAGAGATAAAATTCAATGTTTTCAGACTATAGTACTTGAAGATATTGTAGCTCTGACCACACAGCTAATGAGTACTTTAGACATACAATTTACAGGCATACTGAAGTTGAAAATAGCAGACCTGATGCTATTTACTGCCTCGGTATTGATTTCCACAGGAGCAACAGAACCTCTCAAGGAGAAGATGAGCACATAGTGCACTCCAAATTCTGGATGTATGAAAATATGGGCAAAATATGCCTAGATTACCTATAAATATAGGCACCTGAAATTGAAGATGTGCACAAATTTACTGTTTACTACTCCACAGCATTAGATGGTGAATGACAAATAGTCAGCTCCCAACTATGAGCTCCCAGAAGCCAGCAGATTGCTTGCAAGAGCTAAGAGAGCAAGCCTATATTCAGCAAACTTAAAATTACTGAAGGAAATCTGTTTCTCCACTGGAAAGTTTTTGATTTATGGATCCCCCATATGATTAGGTTCTACTGATGAAAGTTCCATCTATTTGTTATGCAAGACTGAAAATGGGATCAAAGTTGTAAACTAACATGCAAGATGCAAATTAAGCTAAAACTAGATAAATCTCCTCTTAGCACATGGAAAACACTCTGAAGCGCAATTGGGATTCTGGTAAACCATATGGATCACAATTTTTTTGTCTGTTTCCTTTCTCTCCCATCTTTATCTCGACTTTACCACTTCACTTCTGTGGCTGTTAAAAACAGTAGAAAAAACATTGCATAATTAAAGCACTGAAATGGCTGCAGTTCCCAATGAAGCAGCAGAGAAAATGTAGGCTGGAAAATATGAAATATAGACATAAATAAAGTCAATATAAGAAAAGTCTTTGTGGCATAGGAAACCAGGAAAATATATTTTGGGATGGAGAAAAAAATAAGAAAACAAAAAAACCCACTGATAATATAAAGTGTGAGAAATTGTCTTTCTTAATGAAGTGGATCTCTCAAGTACTTCTGTAAGCAGCGAATGCCCCAGAACTGCATTTGTATACAAGATGCTGATAAGCCATGAACCTGATCAGCCAAACCCAAGGAGGAACTCTCAAAGCTGAATTAAAGATTCTCCCAGACAGAAGAGTTTTATGCTTTGACTAAACCTTCATGTCAAGTGCAAAGACTGCTTACTTAAAAACAAAACAAAACAAAACAAAATGCATGCTACAAAAAATAAGCAGGAATTTGGTGACTGGAATAATAATTCTAGTCCACCCCAAAGTGAAGAAAAAATAATTAGGCAAAACCAGTTTTACTGATTACCACTACCATCAGGATTAGACGCAGAGCAAGGCCGGCCCTAAATAATTACTAAGGCTTATTTGGCCCTATTCTCCATTTTCTTCCTCTACATTCAAAATCATTATGTCAGCAAAGAAAAATAAAATTGAAAGAAGAACAAGATTTACCAGGGGACAGAGAAATGCCCCAGGTACACCTCATTTCTTCATATTCCCAGCTCACTTTTCTACCACTGTCTTAAATTTTGGATTGTATACTTCTGACAGAGCCACATCAAACCATTGCAGGAGACCCCAAGCAGGCAGTGTATTTTCAAATACACTGAAGGTGTCTGTGCTCTACCAGAGGTCAGAGATGCTGCCAGTGAAGCTTCATCAATAATTGCTGCCAGAAAAATCAGACAGACCAACCTCAGAGCTTCTAACATGCAGTGCAAGCTGTCTTATGAAAAGATAATAATTCTGCTTTCTTAAAAAAAACCCCACCCTGAATTCTCCAGTGTTGGTCATCCACAAGAAAACCTCCAATTCATGGAGATTGTTTCATGACCTCAGAAAAATCTATGAGGTCTTTGAAGAGATGAGACTACTTCAGCTAGGTCTGCCCTCTCACTTGATGATCCTGAGAGGTTGGCCACTTGTGATCATTGATCTGAAAGATTGCTTCTTCAACTTCCACTTTGTCCAAAAGATGCTCCACAATTCGCATTTTCCATCGCAAGCATCAACAAACAAGAGCCTTTACGAAGATACCATTGGGTGGTCCTTCCTCAAGGACTGAAAAACAATCACCAATGATGAACTTGCGCCACTTTTCAACCTACTGAGAGGAGAAAGCAGCATTAAATCTCCCAGAAACCTCATGCCTGAGGCTCAAAAAGCCTTTGAGAGGACCACTGTACTCCTTCAACAAAGACAAGCACATCGTTGTGCAATGTCACAACCATTTTTCCTTGCAGTGTTAGGAGAAAACTTGCAATTTTATGGTCTCATGTTTCAATGTGACGATTCAAAGAAAGATTTATTGTTAATAATCAAATGGATTTTTCTACCCTACAGGTCTACAAAAACAATTTTCACAACAAAAGATCATAATAAGGGCAAGAATGAGATTGTTGACAATGGCAGGCAAAGATTTTGTAACAATTTATCTGCCTTTGAAAAGGGAACATTTTGATTGGACAATACAAAAATCAGAGGCATTGCAAGTTGCATTGCTGGATTATTCAGATGCCTGTTCAATTCACTTTCTAAGCCACAAGTTGTTGCAGTCAAAACTGAGCTTCAGAGAGAAGCCCATGTTGAGTGAAGTGCCTTCAAAAATAAATTAGAAAGCTTATGGATATTGCATTTTTGATAATATCTGCTGGTTTTGCCTTTTATAATTAGCATGAAAAAATGCTAATTGTTATTAAGAAGTTCAAAAGTTTTTTACTTTGTTTCAGTTTTTTTGTTAATGCAATGCATGAATGCTTTGGAAATATTATCTTGGCTTCTTTAAACATTTGCTGCTGATGTATTCATTGTATGATATAAATTTGTGGAATTTTTTATGATAAGCATTAATTATAAGATATTATTATTGTAATTATAGCCAGCTTCTCATATGTTCCCTTATTTTTGTTCTCTAACTGCAAAATGCATTTCTTCGAACAGGTTGTTTAGCTAACCCTGCACAGGTTTCTTTCATTCTTTAGCCTTTTCCTTTGTTTGAACAGGTTTCCATGGATTTAATCCAGTGCAGTTTTATGCTATATCAGTATTTCCAAAGTTAAACTTCAAAGGGAACCAAATATTGGATATTTGATTAGATTCTAATTGTTAAGAGTTTAGTTTTTAAAAATAATCAGGGACATCCTTCTAATTAAAGCCTAGGCCCTGGCTAGGCCTTGACTACCTGGATGGGAAATTTACCAACAGACCCAGATGTTTTTTGCATCAAAACAATATTCAAGTCATTTTGGCTTAACAATCAGAACTTATTAATATAACAGCTGAATCTGCTTTTAAAGTGAGCTTGGAAAATTGTTATCCAGACATAATTTTTCCAATCCGTCACTGATTTGAGGTTTATCAGCTGTTGCAGACTCTGAGATGATAGTACATCTAGTACATTTAGTAATTAATGATCTTCTAATTTCACATGTGTTAGCAATTGTGTGTATTATCTAACAGATTTCTAATTGCTGTAAGTTTGTTGTTTAACTACCTGCATTGTTTTGCTTTGATGTTTTTTCATGTTTGTAACAAAAACCAGATATCTCATCTTTAAAAACAAAGAAGGGGGGAAGGCAGAGGCTACACCTCAAATGTGATTAAACAAAACCTTATATATTTTAAAGATTCTGGACAGTTCTTTTGCAGAAACAACTCTGCCAATCATCAGACATTTTTCCAACAGTACTCAGGCAAAATTAAAGAAAAACTTTGATTCTGATCAAAATCCAGAAAACAGGACAGATTGAAGGTCCATTTCAATTAATAATCTGAGGCAAAAGGTATGCTTGTGTCTCCCCAGGTTCAGGGAAGAAGTAGGTTCCAGCAAAGAACACGAAGCCTTGTTGACTGCCGAAACAAGCAGATGACTCCAGGGACAGAGAATCGAGCACACAGATGTGGACTGCACTGAGACTGCAGCTGACGATGAACATCTTTTATCCCACATGCAGAAGCAGTAAACTTTGGTTTTTATGGAAAAAAAACTAGAGAAATTAATATTGTAAAACCACTTTCGTAAAAGCGTGGTGTGGATTGTATCACGATTCATAATCTCACACAAGAGATAAGGCCATGGAACATGAAACCAAATCAGTTACCACCCTTGTGCCTTATAACTTCTTTGATCACTTTAAGTAATGTGGTCCTGCCTGTGAGTCAAGCAAAAGAAAATGTTTGGGTGACTCTGGCCAATGCATCAGGCCTGGCTGCCATTTGCTTGACTCACTCAAGTCCAGGGAAACCATTCTTGACTTTCTTGGTCAGTTTGCCATTAGATGATTGACCATTAAAAAAAACAACCCATCACTCCAAAGCTCTCATGATCTATTCTAAATCCTACTGAAGGATGGGACATCTGGACCAAATTCCTCTCTGAGGCACCCTATAAACCCCAAGAACTGGAAATCCTTGGCTCAGTGAGAATGAATTTTTGTATAGTATTTGGTTCTCCTGTGTCAAAACAAAGCAAAGTTACAGATGTCACTCCAAATCACACTTTGTACAAAAATGTGACATCTTGGTGCAATTTCACATCAGTCATAGTCACACCACCCAGCCATGTTCCATTGCAATTGCCACAAGGGACTTTTCTCATTTGTGGAGACAGAATTTTCCCTGCTATTCTATCAAACGTCACAGGTGGTCCATGCAGTGTTGGAAAACTCTCCTGATGTAAAAATGATAAAAGAAAAGTGACACAGAGGGAAGAGGTTTGTAGATTGATACTCACTGGATTGCAATGATGATTTTAATTCATGGAATTTTGGGCAGAGATTTGTAATAGCTCTCCTTTTACCTCAGGCAGCTTCAATAGCAGCCTTGAAGCAACTGGATTGACTAGGCTGCTGGCTAAGCAAGCAATCCCATTACACCTCTCTTGCTTCCAGCAGTTTGTTAACCAATGTTCAAAGTGTGAGACTTCACTCTGCAAAACAGAGCAGCCGTTGATTTTCTTTTGCTAGCACACGGGCAAGGATGGAAGAATTTGAAGAAATGTGTTGTATGAATCTGTCTCATCATTTGAAGTCTATCTACAAGAGCAAACAACAATAGAAGGAGGGCACTGCCAAACTTGGAGTTGAAAAGGGATCGTGGTTGGATGGTTTGTTTATTTGGTTGAACCTTGCACCACTGTGGAAGGACCTTATGAGGATAAGTATATTTGTGTTAGTTAACATCATAATCCTTTTGGGTTTTGTGCCCTGTCTACTTCAAAGTATCTGACAAATGGTAGACACGGCTGCTAAGGAAATCTTCTTGGTTCAAACAGGATGGGGAGATGATGGAGTCAGAGGCATATGAAATATTCCCTTATCTGTGCTGAGAGGCTCTCACACCCAAAAGAACACTGAGTTTAACTTAAAGCTATGGAGAAAGCTTCTAGAACTAAGTAGAGAAACTGAGAATGTGTGTAAGTTTGACAGAATTGGATTAAATCGCTGGGTGAGAAAGAGTTTGGAGTTCTAGTTATATTGATATGTGAGATACAAGATGGAGAATTTGGGGAATTGTCTCTTTCTTGTTATTCTTCCTTCTTCATCATCTTCTTCTAAGGGTTTTTGGGTAATAATGAGTGATTGGATGAAAGAATCTGCATTGCAGCACACAGGCATCGGGTTCATTGGGTCACTGAAGAAAATAATAATTGGCATTTGATTATTAGGTAAATGGACACATAAAAGGCCTTGGAGAGATTCTTTGTTTCTCCATTTTGCACCTTGCTACCCTAGTGTATGTAGCTCCTTGTACTCTGTAAATATGTAATATAGATAAGAAAGAACAAACAACTGTGCCCAAATACAAGAAAACAAGTCTCTCTCTGTCAATCTTGGTCCTGGGGAAAAGAATCAAGCCACCAATGTCACACCTCCACAAAAAGCAAAACAAAACAAAATCCAAAACCCAAGACCAAAAAATACCAAACCAAACCAAAAACCAAACCAAACCAAAAACCAAACCAAACCCCAGCAAAAACCCACCCCCCAAAACCCCCAAACAAACAAACAAAAGCACCAAAACCAAAATCCCCAAACAAATGGAAAAATCCACAAAGACCTCCAGTAAACCCCAAACCTAAAAATATGTGGATAAAGATCCAATTTTCAACCAAAAGTCAGAAAGCTATTCTTCTGCTTAAGTCCCTTGTTAACAAATCAACAGGGTCCCTTTATGTCACTGCCAGTGCTGGTGTGTCAGTCTGCACAACATATAGCACAAAAACAGTTAAATCACCAAAAGCTGTATAATTTTGGCCTTACATTTTAAGATGATTTTGCCATGCATTTTAGACACTAGGTGATCCCTGCAGAGATAATACAGTAAAAAATAGGATAAGCAACAGTTACAGTTAGTAAAATGATCTGTCTAGAATATTCTTACAGAGTTATGAAATCCAACAGAATTAGACTCATTAGAGCATGTCCTGGCAAAGTGTGATACTGTCAACAATGTTTGATGTTAGGCCTAGAAGATGGGAAAAGTCTATTGGAAACTAAGAGCCATATTTAACCATTTCTCAAAATAACTTCAGACCAGTATTCATGGAAAATAAACTGTGTTTTTGAAATATTGCTTTCTGAATTTTGACTCCCCCATAGTTTCAGTGTAAAAAATCAAAAGGAAAAAGCACACAAGGCTCTACATTTCTACATTTCAAACCCCAAAGAGCACAGCATGGAGCAGCACACCAAGGTAATACCACAACCCAAGATGCAGTGGATGAGAGCTGAAAGGGCTATCATGTGCATGGTATACCCACATGAGGGTATAGGCACACCAGCTAAGGTGGACTGATCACTAGCCAAAAAAAGGACAGAAATTGTTTATGGATTTTAGGCTGAACACAAGTTCCCAAATAAATCTGCTGTTGTTAATATTGTGGTTCGGTCAAATAAATAGATAAAATTCAGGACATATAGTGCTTAGCCATTTTTCTCTTCTGGATTTAAGTCTGAAATTCAGTGTACAGATAACCAGACAGAAAGATAATTTTATCAGAAGAGAGCAATTCATCAATTACACTGATAAACCATTTAGTTAATAATTACAAATCAATAACAATATTCTCAACTGCAACAAGATTGCATTCAAAAAGAGGTAGCAGACTAAAACTAAGGAGTTGAGAGATGTAATCCTGGGAAAACAGAAACTCACAAGACAGAATAGAAAGGCTGTATAAATGCAGAAATACTGTGATCCATATGATGCTGACACACTCTTTATGCAAATTTACACAATACAAAATTGTAACACATAGGAAATATTATATACTTAAGCAAAGATGTGCATATTCATAAGTAGTAAAGGAATATTTAGCAAAGATGGTGTTTTGATATCTACAAGTTAAAAAGATAACAAGTTAAAGAGTTTGGAGTGGTTGGGTGCACTAAAAACCCAGAACACCCTCAAACTCAAAGAGGTTTGCTAACTTAGCAAACCCCTGAACTGAGATATGGCATTTTGTCCAAATAATACTTGTTCTGTGTTACACAGGAGGCACATGCAGCTACAGCTTCTGAGGGCATGGACCAAAAAAAGGGTGAAACAAAATATGTGAGGACATGCCTAGTCAAAGATAGATAATCACAGCTTCTGCCAAATCACTTCCAGGAAGTGAACATGGTTATTCAAATAAGGAGGTTGGATCAGCATATTTCTTGCTTTTGTTAGGAACTTGAAAGAGAAGCTTTCATTGTTAAAAGTATTTTTTCATAACCACATGAAGACTGGGTAATTCTGCCCCTTTATCTAAAAAAAAAAGCACAAGCCACAGAGGAATTGAAAGAAAATTAAAGACAAGAGGTGAGAAAAGGGAACAGTGCTACTGTCAAATTGGTGTATTTGTTGAAGTATGAACCAAACGGAGAAAGAACTTCCTGTGAAAATAGTGAAGGAAAGGCTGCCCTGACACAAAGTATGGATTGCAGTTGGATTACCATGCCTGGAAAAAATATAGCTATGACTATCCTAGATTAGTGTTCTCCATTTTCCAAGGCTGGAGTTACTGCACTTAGACAAAGCCTTCCTTCACTGAGTGCATCTCATGAAAATGCATTTTGCAGTGACTCTCATTTGATGAGCATTTTATTGGGCACTTAACAGTAAAATAAAGATCAGATGTCACAGCTAGACCTCATCATCTTTAACCCTTAAGACAATCAGAAAATGTTTTTAAGATAATAAAAAATATAGATTTAAAAGAGCTACAGATTTTGCTGCACTCTGTTGAATTTCAGAGTGGCACCATTGAAGATATTGCTGACCATTGAAGATATTGCTGACTTTTCCTTTTTTGAAGAAAACAAGAAGATATTGAATGATTCAATGTCTTAGGATTTACTTTATTGCTCCTAAATTATGCTTACACCTGCAACAAGAAACAAAAATCCAGAGATATCACAAAAGAAAACATGCTGTCAGAAAGAGAAAATTTCTTTGGACAACCAGAAGTTCTCTGTGAATAAATAGGTGATACCTTCACCTAGGTAAGAGGGGAGAAGGTGGCAAGTTATGCCTCTCAGAGAAGATCCAAGTATGGCAAAGAAACAGATGAGTCCCAGAACTGAGGATACCCAGACTGAAGCTACCAAAGGCTCAAAAATCTCATGCAATATACATATCTGCTGAGTAACAATTGGACTACAGTATGACCTTTGAGAATGAGACTTCCAGTTAAAATTCTCCATTATAATAGAAAGTAGTGGGAAGAAATGGATAACTTTCATGATGGGATCATGGGACAACCCGAAGTGGATGCTTGCATTTTCTATTGTAAAATAAACTCAAAACTCAAGCTAAAATCTTTATATTTCAAAGTCTATGGCATAAGAAATTAAAATAAAATAATTTTAAGAGAACTGTGTCATCATCATGACTCCTCAGGGATCACTTCTTTTCTCAGGCTTACTTTCATTAAGCAGCCCCTACTGCAGAAGTCATTTACCCTTCCAGTCTAAATAATTTCAACCAGTCTTTACACGAATCTTACCAAAAGTTTAGCAGCAAAAAAGTTCTCATTGCTTTCCACATGCTATTTCAGATCATGAAGCGTTGTCTTCTGGGGTAGTTGGCAACAACTGAAGGAAAGAGAAAAAACAAGATGGGATGTATACATTGATTTCTAACAATTGTTTTCAGTTTCCCCTACTGTTTTGAGAAGGACAGGTAGAGTCCTCTGTGCTGCTCTGGACCAGAAAAAATAGTTGTGTAACTATTGACCACCAAGGGAGATCTAAGTAGAAATAAGCCTTCACACTTGTATGTAGTCATCTGTCTGGTATGTTCACAGTTCCACTTGTACTGTTTTTCTGGGCTGAAAAAAAAATAAAAATCAATTTCCCTTCAAGCCAGAGCACAAATGTTATTTTACATCATATCACCTGGCACACTGTTCCTAGTCTTCACAGGGTAAATAGGCTTCTGTCTTTGAATTTTAAATAGTTACTGGGTTTAGTGTTCAGTACCTCAGAAACACTCTGTTTGAAACTGGAAGGTGGAAATATAAGGTATTATCAGTTCTGTCCTAAGCTGAATCCATGGGTCCTTTTCTACTTTAGATGGTTCTCTTTGGAGTAATGTCAACAAAGATGCTGAGTTTGAAACCTTGGCAAAGGAGTCTCTCTGGGCTGGCTGAGAAAACTCATATATTCAGTGCCACTCACTTGCTTGGCCCAGGTTAAAAAAAAGATCATACCAGTATGCTGCCAATAGTTATCTATTTATATTTGGAAATTCAATAGTTTTATATGAGCACAGGTCTATTCAGGGGGAAAGCTTGCATACCAGAAATGAAGATGCTTGTTCTCTTAGGAGTAGAGAAAGATTTAATTTCTCTTACCATTTTTTCATATTTCTTCTCTTGATTTATTTTAAATAAGCTCCCTTTAGGCTCAAAAGTCTGAAGGGAAGGGGATTTTTCATTCCCCTTCTTTGCAGTATGAATAGGAATTGCTCTCCAGGCAGATTTTTCCAAATGCCCACAACTTTGCTCTTTACTTATATAAAAGGCCTTCGAAATACAACAGTGTAGGATGGTTTGTCATCAATTTGAGATTTTTCTGCACTGCTCCAGTTTGGAGAGGTTTTTGGTCAAAACCTCGTCTGCTATTTTCATCCAGCCATAGATGTCAAGATAAGCAGAGCACACTTTGGTACTCGATACTGGAGTCATGCACACCATCAAGGATGTAAGAGGGGTCACCTCATCCTCACTTTGTTGTTAACAGAGACTATCACATCACCCACTGCATTTCTCTTTATGCATATTTTTAAATTCAAGGCCAGGATCTTACTTCACTCTTTAACTTAATGTCACACCCTCTGCTTCTAAATTTATTCTTAAGCTGAGGTTGTTGAAAAGGCACTTTCAATGATATGGAATGGAAACTAAATAGGTGTTTCTCTGTAAAATGATATATTCCCTAAAACTGTTTCCATTGGGTATTACAAAGGCTCAGCAAGCAAACTCTCAGGAGGCATAACTAGGTAATGCATCAACAAAGACACAGAAGAACAAGAGACAGCTGGGATATTATTAAGAAATGAAGCAGAAGTAGTTGAAAATATAGGGTGCAAGCTAGAAGAAAAAAGCAATTTGGTTAAATAAAAAGAGTACCAGCATCTGCATCTATACTGGAAAGCAAGATCAATAAAAAAGTACCCAAAAAACCCAAAACCAAACCAAAACAACAAAACAACAACAAAACAACAAAAAACCTGCAAACCCCCATGTCTCCTTGTATAGCAGTCTTCAGTCTTTCAGCTGCAACCACACTGCACAGCAAAGACCATGCCCTCAAAGCAAAAATTTCCAGACTTAGTCCCACCTTCACTGAAACCAGTGTGACTTTTGGGGTGTGGGCAAACACTGTGCCTCTGCGTGGGGCAGTGTGAGCCCTGAGCTCAGTTATCTCCACCTGGGGGCACAGTTGTACTTGCATGAAGTCCTGTTGGGCTGTTCAGGTCAATCACCCTCCCTCAAACCCTCTAAACAACACAAGGGCATCTACTTAACCACCTCAGTACAGAATTTGGCCTTCTCTTTTGTCTTTATTTATTTTTTTAATTTATTTTTAAAATAATTTATAACTGGGTTTTTATTCCCACCTTCAACCAACTTCACTTTTCCTCTAAGCTGGTCCTTTATCCATGGCACTATGGAATACAATGGGAAACCATGAATTGAGGTACAAGCTGATACAATTTTTATTTTCAATATATTAAAACAAAATTAGAAGTGTTGGTTACTAAAGTCTAATAGAGATTTCCTGTGGAGGCATACAATAAAGACTTTGACATCAACATATCTATAACCATTAAACATCACACTTGTAATTTGTTTTAATAGTCATGCAAACATAACATTCTTTTGTCTTGAACTTTGGAAATGTGTTTGAAGTTCATCACTTTGTGTGCAGAACACTGAATTCAGGTATGGACACTTCAGTACTGGAAAACCAAACAAACAAATTAGAAAGAATTACAACCATGCAGATCCAGTACCTAATTCTATAAAAAATTTCCCTGTCCTAGAGAATTACATGTCCACATGAAACAAAGACAATAAAAATTCAGTCAGAAAACAACAAAAGAAGGAGATAAAGACCTAAATAATTTTCAGGAAGTATCAAAGATCAAGAATACAATTAATGTTTACATTGAAGTGGTTTTGGACCCAATTTGCTTTATTGTAATCAAAAACAGGGCTTGACCCTCAACCTCCTAGTTATGAAACACCAAGCCTGGCTAGGTTCCTTCAAACCTCTTTGATAGAACTAGATCCCAAAATTCAACAATCCAGCATTCTACATGTGACCTTTGCTCACAGCACAGGCACCATCAGATGAAGAACTTGCTACTTTGAACTTGGTAAAGGCTCCCACAACTCCTGGTGCCATATAACCAGCACAAGACGCTCACCTGGCAAGTGACCCAAGGTTGCAACAGAGCAAATGTTCTCTTTTGACTGATTTTAACACACAGAAAGTGATCATTTCATCCAGTTACAGCATCAGTTTAATGTCTTAAACATAGCACCAGGTAGATGTGTGGCAAAGAGCATCCAGCTGTCTTTTAGTCCAACCTGCAAGTCAGTTTTTCGCATTTTATCTTTCACTGTCTATGATTTTCTCCTTTCTATGTAGTTGGTGAGTTTACTTGTCTGAGGTTAACAAGAGAGTTCTATACTCATACCCAAAGCCCAGTAAAACAAACAAACAAACAAAATAATAATAATAAAAAAATAAATATACATGGCTTTGTAAATCCCTGGCTGGAAGAAATGACATTTTCCGCTCTTATTGTAACTACTTCATACAAGGAAAGATAAGAGAACAAGGCCCATTTTTCTCAGCAGACCACAAAACCCATGTTAAACTGCCTAGAATTAGCCTCTTCTCCTTACTTACCTACATTGTTGTTAATTTCCAGACTTTCCTTTCTCAGTCATAGCTGTAGTCTTTTAAAACTGCTGCCTTGAGTGTGAAATGAGAGATGGGAGAGTCACTAGGAGTTCCATTAAGCCTTTCAATGGTTCAGGTATATGGAATATACAGCCATGCCTCACAATATCCCAGACCACAGCCAGCTCCTGGCCAAATTGCTGCCTCAGTGTTGAACTGCAGAATGAAGGGACAATTTCAGTCTCCAGATTACATATCTCTGTCTATTAACCCTACATAAAAGTCACAGGTTCAGTTGTTCTTCTTGCAATTTTGGAAAGCCATGAGTTTTCAAAGAGCACAAGCATTAAAGAATTGTGAGTCAATAAGTGTCAATGCAACAGAAGAAAAAAAAAAGAGGGAGCTGGGAGAGACAGAGGGATAGATTTTTTAAAAAAAATTACACACCTATGAAAAGGACATACTTAGTGACAAAAGAAGGATGATACAATTTCTATTGTCTAACCTTAAGCTCATGTAGAGTAATTTAAAATATTTATTTCCAGTCAATACAAAATCTAACAGAGGAGGCATTACTGAAACAGAATCACATTAAAAACATTTTAAAGGAATTTTTCGAGAGGCTCATAAGGGCTCAATCTAGTTTGCTCTGAAATCATTAAGATCCTTGCCATAGATTTTTTTAGAAGGGACATTAGGAAAGAACCTCCCTTGAGAGAAAAAAAAAAAAATATCTTTCCACCAATTTTGCAGTTGTGCAAGTGGAAAAAAAAAATCTGTTGCCAGCACTTGCCCTGCCATAACTCAGATATTACATAGCAAGGATAGCAAGAAGCTACCAAACACTGAGTAAATTCATTGTGACATTTTAGGAGCAGCATATACTGTATGAGTACATATTGCATTTTAGAAACTGTTTAATTAAGTAGTGTTTAATCTCTGACTGGAAACAACTCATCCCATGTCCCAGAAGAAGTCACCCAGTTTGGCTATAGGAAAGGCACTGCCCTGGGTCAGCATGGAGCAGCATGGGTTAAACAGGTTATAAATATCCCTGCCCTTGTGCAATTTAAATACATTTAAAAACATTTTTAAAATTACAGTGCAAGAGGAAAATTAATATCAGCTGATATGGAAGTCCCTCTACAGACATTTATGTATTTCAAACTGAAACTTTCCCTGCAGTTTCAATGATGATGTAGGCTTTTGAGTTCTGTGAATTTTTTTTGTTAATAAAGACACTAGTATAGGTGTATATATTCCCTATTAGAGCCAAAAAAGTAATAGTAGTAGTAGTAATAAAAAAAATTCTCAAAACAAAAACCAACAGAAACTCAAAAATCTCAGTGGAAAACACAGATAGGAAGACATTAGAATTGGTTATATAGAAAATGTTAGGAAAAAGAAGAAAAATAGAGTTTCTCCCCTTCTTAAATTTAACCATTACCTTTATCAACAGAGAAGTAATGCATTTCAAACAGGTGTGATACGAAGTCTATCGTGATCTGAAAAAATTATTTAAATTTTAGAAATTTCATTAAGTACCATCACCATGATGCATTGTAACACTAAAAATTATTACAAATAGTGAAAAAAACATGAAATGCACAAAATTTGCAGCAAACTATATAATCTTCTCCTCCCTTTGTCTTTTTTCTCCCATGACAATGACTCAATATTCAGAGAGAGTATAACTGTAATAGCACTATATAAAACCATATCATTGAACTGTAAAATCTTTTTAAAAATTATTTTCTCCCCTAAACAGATTCTAAGTTAAGTTTCATACAAAATTTTCTTAATTGAAGTGATATCTTGGTCTGCAAAGAAAGCAAATAAGTAGAATGAGGGATGCACATTCAGCACTCAGTTTTCTTTATCATAAGGAAAATACTTTTATTATGTACAAAAGATTGTAACTTACACCTAAACATGATAAACTTTTGTATTCTGTTGTATGAATGCATGTATCTCAAGATATCTAGGAGGGAGCTTGTAATTTTCTGCATCTGATGCAGCCTAATATCATTTTCCTTGATTGAAAAATAAGAGGAGGGGAAAAAAACCTAATCTTTAAATTTTAAATTTTTGAAGCCCAAAACAGACTGGAATACACTCTTTTGAAGGCATTTCAGTAGAGTAGACTCAGCTCAGCTTTTTTTAATGTTTATTTTTATTTTTTTCTCTCTGGGCTTGTCGACACAAGGAAGGATAATGCGGAGGTGTATCACTCCCAGCGAGCTGCAGTTCAGTAACTGCTGCATATTTAATGTTACACTGCAGCCATGGCCACGCAGCCAGCTGGCTCACATCTACTGTGCAAACAACTGCTTTCATATTTGCTGGCATTTTCTTGATATTAAGCATTACATGATCATGCTCCATGTTCCTTTCCCCCCTACCAGCCCATCAGCATTGCAGAATTTCACCTGCTGTACGCTTCAAACTACAGCAACAAACAAACAAAGCACATTTACCAGTCCCCTGATCCCTCTCCTGCCAGGCAATAATCCATCTCCACCTTCCATTCTGGCAGTACCTCCACCCAGACCAGCCTCCCAAGTGGAACTGGTGCATTTGTGGTTTACCAGCACGAGGGCATCTGGAGGTGTATTTGGGGCTTTTCCAGGGCCCAGGGCAGCTGCAGAGTGCCAGCCTGCCAAAGCCAAGCTAGAGCCTGGTCACAGAGTAGTGACTGGCCCATCTACAGCCACAGCAAGGGACATGGCACAAGCATAGCTGGAAGGAAGTTCCTTGGGATAATGTGTCCCCAAGCCACTGCCCAAAATTCAGGGCCAGATGCAGATGGTCAGCTAAGCCTCTCTGCTTGGCAACATTTAACAAAACACACAGGCTCATGTATTAGCCCAAGAAGTAGAAGTGAGGAAAGATTGGGACATGCCAGCATAGGACATCTGTAATGAGGTTGTCACTGCTGTCGATGGTAGTACACAGGTGAGAAAATTTGAGTTTTCTTAATGAAACAAAAGAGGTTTGAAACCACCCTGTCAATGTGGGCCTTTCCAGATCAACCAATATGTTAGAAAATGTTTGAGCTCAGAGGATGGATGGTAATTGTACAAAGATTATAATTGTAGATATCATTCATTGCCTCAGTGCAATTTGGGAGCCACTTTCTGTGCAGACACCTCAATAGTGTCTTAGGGATTGGCAGGTTTTATCATCTGAATGATAGGACTTTATTAATGAAAACACATCTTTCTTACCAATGGATTTGCCCACATCATGTTTGTAGGCTAATGACTAATAACTAGAGTGGAATTTTGGAGTAAAAGCAGCAACACGATTCCAGTCATGCTCTCTATCTGCTGTTGTTCCTGCAGCTCTGGGAGGAACCTGTCCTAAATGTGCAGGATAATGTTTTCTATGAGGTTTGTTTTAAAAGCATGGCAAAAGTACAGATACTATACTCATAGTTCTGGGGGAAGTCACCTGCCAGATGCTCAGATGCTATCCTGACTGATAATGACCTTTATTGGACAACTAGATATTCAACAAAATTGTTTAACCACCATTAGAGCAATTACATTTGGCTGAAGGAAGCAAAGCTGATGTGATTTTTAGTCTTTTAAAACTAGGTTAGTGTTTTCAGAGCAATGTGTCCACCTGGTATTTTCAGAGCATGTCATGTGTTACATAACACCTGTGGAAGCACAAGGAAGTCTGGTGGCTGGAAGGCACAGGTTCACTCAGCTCTACAGAGCCAGCAGTCAGCCTTCTCTAGGATGACACTGACAAGGGACATGTTTAGCTCTTACTATATTCTTGCTCTTCTTGCTAGATAAAGACTTGTCTTTTAAATTAAAGAATCCCATTTCCAGTGGTGTGGGGTTTTTTTCTAGTACCTTGTATAATTTTCCATGCATATTTCATGGGCAGTCTACGCAACACGACATGAATATTTCAAGGCTTTTTTTTTCCCTAGAATGCTTGGGAAAGTTCTCTTCTATTTGAGCATGAAAATATTCTTATTACTCCTTATTTAAAGCTTTTTCTACTGAAAAAGGAGGAAAATTAAATATGAGTTAACATACAGGATTAGCAACCACTAGACAGAAATCCCACTATGAAAGTAGTATGATCTAAACTAAACTAGGTGAGATGGATCCCACCTGTGCTGTCTCATTCCAGCATTCCTGAGGATCCACTGCCCCTGACTGTCTATAGGCACCTTGCAGGTCTGAGAAAAAAGCAAATTACTCTTACAAGTAACGGGGTGTATTCTCTTTGGGCTGTGGGAGAAGCAGGAGCAATTATCAGACCACTTGGCAGTTATATCTGCAGTGGTGCAAGCATCACTTTTAGCAGAAGAAATGAGAACTGTGAGCAGAGAAAGTTTCTCTAGGCAGACTGGAGTGAGCTCAGCACTGTATATATTGTGTCATTCACCAGGACGGTGACATTTGGCGTAAGTGGAAGGGCAAAGCTCCCACTGAGGGATGGGTGACAAGGCTTGGCACAGTTTGGATTTAGTAAATTGCTTTCCCTATCTT
This sequence comes from Parus major, assembly GCF_001522545.3. Taxonomy (NCBI): domain Eukaryota; kingdom Metazoa; phylum Chordata; class Aves; order Passeriformes; family Paridae; genus Parus; species Parus major. The sequence continues at coordinate 102,644,634 of NC_031768.1, forward strand.
TCCATTTCATACCCCCTGAAGTCATGCACAAAGTTCACTGTGAAATAAATGGAGTTTTGAAATGATTGCTGGCAATGTCTTCATACTGATATGTATTTTCATGGAATTATTCCACAAAATATTTTTTTCTTCCTTAGAGTTCATTGCCTAAGAGCAGCACTAGGTTCTGTTTAAGGGCAAAAACTGAAATGCCTTTGTACAGCTGTAATGATCTAATATATGTGTGACTAAAAGCTCCAGGGAATACCTTGCAGGTTGCTTCTCTGGTGCTCTGAAATGCACTTCATAACATGCTATGATATTGTGGAACCAAAAAAGGACTTTTAGAAACCTGTTTATTTTCAGCCCTCTCAGACTCCTACCGCCTCAGCTCAGCTTTTGTTGCAAGAATTGCTTCTCCTGCCCTGAGAGATAACCCAGGCTATCTCCAGCCAACTTGCTGCCCTTCCATGAACTGTAGTCCAGGATTGGTGTCACAGGATTAAATACCTCTCAAAGGAAGCTGTTCTTACTGCTGGAAACAAACACAAACCATGCTGTTATCCTGAAATGGGTTCTCTGTAAATTTACAGGGGAGGGCTGCTTCTTGGCAATCCTTACAAGCTGAATTCTCAGATTCTTGCTGTTCTTCTGAGGCCACTGGTCAATCTGAGTGCAATGGCCAGTGAGGGGGCCACAAATATGTATAGGGACCTACCCACATTCATGTAACAAATGTTTCTGCTGTAGAGATTCCTGAGCACCTATCCCACTGGAAATAGGAAAGCCTAAGGAAATTCAAGGCTTTCAACAACCTGATTTAGCTGCCCTTGCATCCAAGACTAGCTGAAAATAGGTTGGTCCTAGCTGAACTTAAACACAAAGATGAGAAAGAAGAAAGAGATGGACTGTCCTAGTGAGGAGACAGACCAGTGGGAAGTAACAGCACGGATGCAAAAACACTATGTAGAATAGGCCAGTTTTGCTCATTATTAACTCAATGCTGCCTAATTTACTACACTTTGAAACAAAAGAATGGAACAAACAATATTCTGTTTGGTATATATACTATAAATTGTATTTTGCACTGAAGCTTAGCTCACTAAGCTCATTTGAGGAATTTTACTCAGAACCAGTTTCCTTTCCATCCTCTCTTAGATAATTCCCCTGTTTCACTGAAGAAATAAAAGCATACAACAAACCATGCAAGAAAGTCCTGACAGCATCTTATTAACTTTAGAGAAACAGACTGATTATCTGTGAAAATGAACACAATCTTCCCTTCTGAAGAGAAAGATTCTCCTAGTTTATTTGTTCAATAATAACTGCATGTTAAAATTCCAAAGTTAATCTACTTCTCAAAAGCATTCTTTGCACCTTCCTCCCCCTCACCTTCCTCTGCTTATGTAGCCAGTAGTCCTGTCATCTCTACACAAGCTTTTCACTAAATCCCAGTGTTGCAGTGGATTAAACCAAGAACATGAATTCTTTCTGTGTGTTTAAATGCTAAAAATAAAGCACCAGATTTTCCAGCTGACATAAATCAGCCTGATTACACCAAAGAAAGCAGGGGATAACCCAGCATACCAAATCCAGCTCACAGAAGCTTCCAAAAGTTACCACATACCTGCTTCAGTGTCTACCCATGTAGACACACGGCAACACAGAGAGAACAGGAAATGTCTGCTTGCTTCAATAGGCTTCTGACCTGCAGTGCTTTAATTTACCTACTCTTGATTCTAATGTACACTTGCTAAAGTTTAATTAAGAAAAAATATGTACAAAATAAACAGTGTGGCAAAGCTAACCATAAACAGCTGCAGAAAGGACCTGTTCACCTGCTTATGTTATTTGCAAGGGCAAGGCCTAAGCATGCTTCAGGTGATTCTCCCATGACTTTTACTCTGAGTGAACACAGATTTCCATCCTCAGGATGAAATGTGCTGGTCACATCTCTATATTGCTGTTTCATAATGTCTGCAGACCCAGCAAAATACTAATAAAAGCATCTGGAAGTTTATGCTTTTTGGTAAGTTTGTGACAGCTATAAATATTTTGTACTTCAATGAGATTATAGAAAACTTGAAACCCCAGATTTTATGCTCTGTGGGGGATTGCACTATTTGGGCTGTAAAGCCTGTGTTTGGAATGTCTCAAGTCAAAACAGTGGCTAGGGACAGCAGAATCTTAGGATTTACCCAGGACCCCCTCAGCCTCAGAAAGGGTCCATGATTCACATTTCCAAAGACATATTTCTCAATGGAGCACTCTTAAACCAGCTGCTGAAGTGTTTTTCTTTCCTTCCTGATAAAAAGATTATCTATCATTTAACTTTTAGGTTCCTTACTGAAAATGAAGTCATTCCTTCTGTCATGAAGACAGGGAACAGATCATTCCTCTCCTCTGTGCATTCTTAAGGATTAATGTCTTGTTTCTCATCAGACTTCTAGTATTGAAACAAAATAATTTTACCCTGCAAATTAAGGTATATGGACTTCTTAATGTCCTTATTTCCCTCCATATTCTCTTCAACAAATCTGTAAGAGCAGTGGCCAGGACTGAACACAGTGATTCAGTTGTGCTCCTTCCCATTCTGTGAGTGTATCTTAAAAACCAAACCTGTTGCTACACCCTGGTATATATTTTGCTGGGTTTCACTATATTTACTTCTGGTTTTATTCTCAACAATTGCAGGTCCCTGTCCATACACAATTTACCTGGTTGCTCCTTAGTACCTGCCTTAGTATGGCTGATTATTCCTACCTGAACTTTGCATACTGAAGTTGTCCCATGACATTCATCCCATCCCCACTCAGCTCCAAGATAATTTCTCCCATTTTTAAAATATTTTTAAGCACCAAAACTGCATTTCACCACTCTGTCAATCCCTCCCTACCTGGAGCTGAGCAGGCAACTGCAGAAACTTTGAAAGATCTTTCCATCTTGATATTGTTGTGAATTGTGGCTTCCCAGGTAGTTTTTTTGCCTTTTGTTTCATCTAAGTCCTTCTTCTTTAATTTGTTATCTATTACGGTTTAGTAGTGCTGAAACCTTCTTGAAAGTCAGCATACTTAACATCTGCTGTTATTCTGTTACTGTTACAGAAATTTGTTAAATTTATTTAGAATGAAAAACCGTTTACTGTCTCGTTTTGCTGCTGTCTTCTAGGTGCCTGCAAAACTTCATTTAAACTGCTAAGTATTAGGTAAAATAGTTTTCCAGAGCTTTTATTTGCTTCCATGGCAGTTAAACTTAGGAAGAAGCTTTATCCAGCAAAGATGACACTCAGCAGTGGGATCTTCCAAATTCTTCTTCTATTAATAACATCAGTACAAGGTCCTTTAAGTACCAATTTCTATAGATGTTAAGGTTAGCTCTTATCACATATGGTTGTAAAAACTGAAACTGTATCAGCTAAGCAAGAAAGAGCAGTGAGAGCCAAACTTAGCCATGTTGTGAAAAGACATCTTGCAGAGAAGAGGCTGTGTAGTACTTCTTATTCCTACCTTCCAGAACTATAATACTAAGGAACAGAATTATCCTTGGACTTGTGGGTGGTTGTCTGCTACTTCTGCTTTTCTGTGTGCCTTCTGGAAAGCCATTTAACCTTTTTCTGCTGCAGATATTCTGCCTATATAATGGACATAATGATGCTCACTATCCTTTCTAAAATGTGTTTTAACAGCATTAAAGACAAAAAAAAAATTCTATAAGTGCTAAGGTGTTATTTATGAATCACTTTCCCTGGGCAAAGGAAAGTGAAATTTAGAAAATGGTGTGGTTAAAAAACCCCAAGCAGGCAGCATCCAGCATAATAAAGATAATATGTATGAAAAAGCCTCAGAAGTTTCATTGTTCTGCTCTTAGAAGTAAATGAAGATGTAACATATGTTTTTAACTCCTCCTTCATTTCACCAGCTGTCCCATGCAACCTTTAACTCCTTAAAGAAGAAATAAGCACATAAACCTTTAACTCCTTAAGAAGTAATAAGCACATAAAAAGTGCATTATTGGTTGGAAAAAAATATCCTGTCAAATTTTGCTCTACCATACTCACTCCACAAACACTAATATGAAATGAGGATTTATGGAGTTCAGTGCCACTTTATTGTAAGATTCTATTTTTTTTCCATAAACTTAAGTGTCACTTTTGTCTAGACCTTGATGATACAAGGTAAGATGTCATGTCAGAAAAACAGCTATCAGCTACCAGTGCAAACAGCTGTTTGAGATTCTATGGAGAACAGCAGAGCAGATCAAGCAGTTTAAGCCCCAGCAATTAAACTTTTCTCAATAAATCACAAAAATAAATAAATAAATATCTATATATATAATACAAAGTCAATTACATGTATTTTTTGACATCTATGAAAAAATGTATTAAAAAAAAAGAGAAAAAAGAAGAAACAAGAAATCGTTACTGGGAGCCTTGACCAGACCTGTTGTTCAATTTAACTTGAAATATTTGGTTAGATTTTGTTTACACCTGTGTCATGCCCTTGACTTAAACACCATCAGAACATTTTGTCCTGCCACATTCCGTCATATTTATTGAAAATGTGAAGTAGTTACTGAAAGAGGAAAGTGAAGTTTGAAATCTGAAGTGGAAGTGAACTTTAGAAGTACCCAACACATGCTGGGGGGTGGTATTCCTCTAAAAAACTTGTCAAAGCTGTATAATTATGTGGTAACATTTGTAAATCCCATTTGCTAGAGCATCGCCAAGTTCAAACCAGCAATGGAAGTGGTCTTCACACACATTTCCATATGCTTGCATTTCTGAAGTACTTCAAACGAGTGTCTCCTGCTCACATATGGCCTGTAGAAGGCATTTAGAATTCTGGAGTGCTAACTTGTGGGATGGGAAGCAGCTCTGTACAGGAGAGGTGGTTTCCATCTGAAAATGCAAAAAAACTAGAATTGTATCCTCATCAGAGCCTTAGCATTTACTTTTTCTTTATTTTCTTAATTGTGAATTTCATATACTGTGAGTTGCACATTTCAGATCTGCTTTTAGCTTTGCTGTAATAGTCTGCAAATGCAAGTCCATTTCTTATGTTTTGTTCCTTTATTCTTTCCTCTTCTTTTATTTTCTTAAGCTCTCCATTACTCTCCTTCAATAATGACTACCTGATTATATCGCCTTTAAAACATGCTCACTTTTGCTCTCCCTTCTACTCACCACACCCACATGTGTTGTTTTCATCAACATATCCACCAATTTTGAAAATAGGACACTGTAATGGCTGGTTACACCCTTCTACATTTCTTATTTAACTCAAATATTTGTCTCAATATTTGTCTTATGACTCTGTGTTTTGCTGATAATGCAAAATATTGGCAGTAAACTTTGGCTTCAGGACCATTCTCTACATATTTCTCACAATATTGTTGTAGAGTCTGGACTATATCAGTCAAACTACCTTATAAATTCATTGCCAGCTGAATACATCCCAGTTGAAATGTTGTTTCTCATTTCAGTGTGGATTCTAAGAGTTTTAGACATGTTCTTCCTGCATTTCATCAGATGATACTTGAAGAAGAATTTTTCATTTGAATATGTATAGTCTTCATAATTGTCCACTACTTCTAAAGGGGCAGGATCCTCAAACACTGGCAGTCTGGGATGTCATCTAGTCCTGCAGTACCCTCACTTGCAGCTTTAGATATTTTCATCATGATAAAATATTGGAAGACACATGACAAAATACTGGAAGACATTTGAACTTGCCATTTTATGCATAGAGATATGCAATTAGCATATTTTTTGTTCGTTCCCCTGTACTTGGCACAGAATTTGCTGGAACTCAAATTCTATGCTCAGTTTTGGGCCCCTCCTTAGGAGGACATTGAGGTGCTGGAGTGAGTCCAGAGGAGGGCAACAGAGCTGGGGAAGGGTCTGGAGAACAAGGAGGAGCAGCTGAGGGTTTTTAGCCTGGAGATAAGGAGGCTTGGGGAGACTTTATATCACCCTGTACAACTGCATGAAATGAGGTTGTAGCCAGGTGGGGGGTGGTTTCTCTTCCTAAGTAGTAACTGATAGGATAATAAAAACCAGCCTCAGTTTGCACCAGGAGAGATTTAGATTGAATGTTAAAAGAAATTCTTAATGGAAATGGTTGTTGAACACTGGGGCAGGCTGCCGAGGGAGCCACCATCCCTGCAGGCATTTAAAAGTCGTGTAGATGTGGCACTTGGGGACATGGTTTAGTGGTGGGCTTGGAGGAATGGTTGGACTCAATGGCCTTAAAGAACTTTTCCAAACTAAATAATTCTATGATAATTTAAAATTTCAGGATAAAAAAGTAACTTCTGGCAGATTATTTCTTCCAGGTGTTTTTGATATATGTTTGATATTTCTGAAGGCATAATCTCCACATTTCAAGTTGGTAGGTAGCCTCACTCAAGGATTTCCAAGGCCAATCACAGCTTAAGAAGCACATATAAATCAACCAGACTAATAACTGAGTAATCAAACAACTCAGCCTCTCATCTGTTATTAAGAAAGTTTGTAGAGCTCTTGCAGGAACTCTAAGCTTACTGTTCCAAGACAGTTTTCCAGTTCAATGCTGTTTCCTTATTTGAGCAAGCTCTACAGCCAAAAGTATAAAAAATAAAGAGGCCAATAAACTGTCCCAGAGACTGGGGTCAAGCCAACTCTCTCATGGTATTTCCTATTATAAACAAACCTTTGGAATCACAAATCAAAACTTGGTATCTATATTGTTTTTTATCTTTCCAAGTCAACCTTGTTCTTCTCCTCCAAACTCACTTTATAAAATTATCTTTGAGGGGTAGTTTCCTTTATCGATACAAACCATCAATGCAGTGATTGATAATATAAATAAGCTGTAAGCACACATTTCATCTAGGCTTGTACTGATGTCCATTTGCTTGTAGCATTCTGTTAGGGATATTGCTGATAAAACTTACCAACTAAATGAAACACCACTCCTCTGCACAGAGGGATGATGCTTGCCACACCCAAGGGAAGTGAAGAGTCGGTCACACTTCCTCTTCCTTTTGAACTTGCATCTCTCTTTTGAAAAGAAGCCAGGTATGAGATCTGAGCTTAGATGAATCCATCTTTAAGCAAGACTCTGTCATTCAAAGTATTTCCATAGTAATTATTTTTTGTTATTCTATACTAATACTTTTTCAGAAAAGCTGATTCACTTCTTTTACCTGTCTTAGTAAAGCAACCTGCTTCCTTCTGAGATAGGCATAAAAAACCCCTAACAAACTCTTACTGTGCTGTGTTCTTGCTCCTCCTCACAAGCTCAGAGGAATCATTATATAATAATTTTACAGGTAACCAACGACCATATTTGTGATTTCTCAGCTAGGCCAGAAATCATTCAGCACCTCAAGTTATCCAGTCCAGTAAAACCTGTATCAGGTCTGTCCAGCTCAGCCTCTACAGCTGTAGATTGAATTAATGTGAAGAGGAATGTTTCAATGCTCTTCCAGGTACAAGTTTCCACAAGACTCTAATTTTTCTTCGCCTGTGCACTCATGCAGGATGCTTTGGTTCTTCCAATTACTTCTTGAGGGGGAAGGTTTCCATGCCATCTGACATCATAGATTATGGCCATTAAAATATCTATTACTGAGAGACATTTCCTAACCCTTCCCCTATTATTTTCATCTGCAAAACTCAGGGCCTTTTTACTAAGGGCCAACAAGCCCATAACAACATTAGAGTGCATCTAAACTTATCAAGGGAGAGTTCAACTTATCCCAAGTTAAAAGCAGTTCACCCAGTTATTAAGATGTCTTGCATAATATTTTCCCTTTTTGATTCCTTCTGTAGTACTTCCATCAGATAGTCCCATAAATAATATTATTATTTTACTAGTCTTCTAAAATACCTCAAAGTCTTTATTTAATGGAATAAATTAATCTTGAACAGAAGAGCAAGTTATTTAAAACAGGGGGTGCCACTATCAATTTCCTATGCTCTTGAACTTTCACTTAAAGGAAGAATGGGGGAAAAAATCTGAATAAAATAGGAGGATATTTTCCTTCTGCTTTTTCTTCCAATAGAAGATTCAGTGATTAATACAGCATGCAACAGAACACGTGACACTTCTACAGATCTTAACAGAAACATATACAGTGAAAATATCTACTTTCTGCAGAGAATCTTTTAGAGACAAGAGTGCTCTTCAGACAAGGCCTCTGAACAGGCTCTTGGCAAGTGCCTCTTGATAAAGAACTCCCTCATGCAGTGTGCCCACCATTCCCTGAGGAAGAAAATGCTTCCCTTGACATCCCTTTTTGGGCCAAAATTTAGCATCAAAAGTAAGCTTTTCAGACTGCAAGAGAGTCCTCCAGAGCAGGAACATGAGCTCATATAGAGCTGGTGGGTCCTGAGATGGGGGATGTGGATGAAAGCCCCAGGTGGGGCTGGCCAGAGCCATTAAGGCCTCCTCAAGACCCTATTATAGAGGAAATAGAAAATTGAGGATACAGCCAGATTCAGGAATAATAGTAATAAAAACAAACAAATAACCCAATATTACTCACTTTGCATGAATTTCAGGAAAACTGCTTGAAGCAGATTCCTCGGTTAGATACCATGTTTTGGGAACTATTAAGTAAAGTTCTGAAGGCTGTCCTTTAATGATTTGAATATCTAAAATTTTTAGGAAAAGAAAAGCACCCCAAAAAAAGCAGTCACTAGAAAATAAACCCCCAACAACACAGACTATGTATCTCCACCTGTTTTGGTATGTTGTTCATTAAATTATTCAGCCAGTAGCCACAAACACATCTTCATGTGAGCTAGGAAATATGCTTGCACAAAGACTTCTAGAAGACCAAAGTCTTTTTCCACCACATCGAAAAGCCATGCAAAAATAGTGTGCTGAAATAGAAAATAAACTCCTACCACTTTCACAGGCTTCTTTACTGGTTCAATGATATTTGCTCATGGCAGCTTTTGACAAGAAACAGCACACAGGTCACTGGATATTTTTTCAACTATGATCCAAATAATACGACCTTATCTAATTATTTTCCCACATGATGAACTTATCACACAAAAGTTTTCAGGGGAGAAAACACTCCAGCTGATTGAAAATAGAAATAGAAACTAAGAAAAAATGATAACGAGCGGTACAATCTGACTTCATCCTGGTGGCAAGGTTGGTTGATCAAAGCAAGTTAGACATGAAAAGCTAACACAGGAGATTTGCCAGTAATTTCAACTCCACCTTCATCAGTGGCAAGTGAGTCAATGTCCAGCAAATCCGTTTCCATACTGGCAGGACTGGAATAACCTTTACCTGACTGATGGGCTGTTCTGAAGGGACAGTTGATTTCGATCCCTCGAGCACTTCAGAGGGCTATGTTAGTCCAGTACCTTGAAAAACATAAATTTATTGAAAAATACAAGGTCAGATCACAACATGCCTTATGCTAGATTATTTGGGCTTTTTTTTTTTCCCAGCACATTCATGCTATCCAGTAAATAAGCATTTGGAATGCAATAATTTAAGTGTAGGAAAGGAAAAAAAGGCACAAATAGTAACAACCACCAGGGCCATTAATCTCCACAAAACTACCTGCCAGATCTTGACAGTTGAGGCAACAGACTAGTTTTTTTGGAAAGGACACAAATACAGTACTGTGGTTGATTACTTCTCCAGATATATTGGTTTGGCTCCATTTATATAGACCTAAGTGGCACACATTGTCCAGAAAGTAAGTAAATACTTGAAAAACATGAAGTTCTCATGTCAGATAATGGACTTTTAAAATAATCAAAGTTTTCATAGAGCTGTTACATTCAAAATCGTTGTCATAGTTTATTTTGCCCCCAGAGAAACTGGAAAAAAAAAGGTAGAGAGGAGAAGAGCATGAACTAGAACATATTAAAAGAAAAACAAAACCCACAGACCATCTGCAAAAATTAATGGTTTGATATAAAAAAATCTAGCTAGTCAACAGCCATTGCAGCTGGATCTGCTCCTGCACAATTTCTGATGGTAAGATTAAAGATGATTCTATCCATGGCATCCAGATAGCCTTAAACTAAGTGCTCCAGCTGAAAGGAATGCTGAACATGAGAATATGAAATAAAAATCCATCAACAACAAATGTCAGTGGCTGGCATGGAGCAAAACTACTGCCTGACCTGAGAGTGGGGATTGGAGCTCTTAGATATGTGGAGCTTTTCAGAATGCAGCAAATATTCCCAGCCTCCCTTCTGTGATGATTCAGAAGGATTTCTTTGGAGGACCTGGGCTCATCTGTAGTATTTTCCTGTTTAACAATGAGAGAATTGAGGACCTGTTTGCATTCCCTAATGAAATGCAACCTACTTAGGAGGCTTCCCACAAGACCACTCAGAAGTCAGAACTGTCTTCCCAACGAAGTGATCTTAAAACCTCTCTCCATGGGTATGCTCCATAGGCATGTGTGTTTGTGTTTTAGAAATGTTGATTTGTCATTTTAAGTTTTAATGCAATTTCCAGACAGAACCATGATATACTGTAAGGTTAAGATAATGAATTCAGTTCATTATCATTCAATTTCAGGAAAGAGCTTTTACTACCTTCATCATGAGCCACATTTTTATTTAAAACAGTGGAACACCAAATATTTCATTTTGTGTGAGATCACCCATATCAAAAGACTACCCCTTTCTAAAACAATATACTGCTTTTTATATGGGTGAAGGTTTATGTTAAACTCTAACAACCTGGAGTAATTATTTAATACAGTTGATGCAGTACCTTGTACGGCAAGGATCTTGTTTTTCTCTCTGGTGAGAGAGGCCTTCCTTAGTTTTGAACTTCCAGGCACAGTTACTTCTGGAATTGAATATACAGTCCAATCCTGGAGTACAGATATCCCATATCTATAATTTTATACAAAAAAAAAATCAATCTTGTTTTAAACCTAGATTCTTCAAAACCCTAAAAGAAAGGAAAACAAAAATCTTACATGCAAATATGGAGGCTGCATGGTTTATTCTCTTTCTTCCATTACTTATAAAATGTTTTTCTCACCGTCAAGCAAATTATTTCAGCCAATATTAAACTACACTAATATGAAAAACACAAAAATGAAAAAAAAAATATTAAGCCACTGGGGATAGTTAGAAGAAAAGCTGGACAACCTGAATCCTGTGGTGGGTTTAACCCAAAGAACATATACTTCCTTGGTAATTTTGAAAATTTTCTCTTGAAGGATAAGAGGAAGATTTTTTGCTGTAGTGACAGAATACAACAAAAACCAGTACTACTTCAGAAGGACTCAATAAAGCAGCTGCAAATTGCTAACATCCTATGAGTCCAGCAGAGATCAGATCTCCCCTGTAACTTCATTCAGGGGATCAGGATCACTTTGTTTGGTGGATTTTAATTCACTTGAAAATCTAACATGTAGTTGGGATCTACATTATACATGCTGACATAGTACCAGTATTTCCAGTTTGGGAGACTTTTGGCCACGACAGTTGTCCCTCAAAGGAGTGCAACTACCATAAACATCCAAATATTGCCAAAATGCATAGTTTCATAGCCGTGGAAAATCCTGAGTCTGAACGAGATAATCCTAGTCTCCCTTTTATGGTCTCCCAAAGGAAGAGGGAATAGGCATGGGAATGAGAGGGAAAGGCTCCAGGGTAAATTTCCAGCTGTAGGTGGACATGGCCCTTCCCTCCTGCAGGGCCATGTGTGGGCACACAGCTCTCCACACTCCTCACTTTGGAGCCTGCAGAGGCACTAGAGGAGCCTGACCCCTCTTTCAGGACAGGGAGTTCACTCAGAGGATCCCACTGTTCAAAGGCACAGAGAAACAAAAAAGAGGGTCGCTGACAAAGTGTGAAACTCCTTCCCAGCCTCCCCAAAACAGATTTGTCCATCCTTTCACTGAGATTCTGTGTTGTTACTTCCATAACCTTATTTATCAGATTTTCATCATTTCAGCGCAGTAAATTTGTGTGCCAACCAGGAGGAACTGAAATTCATGAAGTTCCCAGGCCCAGGTTCAGAACTAAAGTACATGTTGTTTCTTCCCGCAGTTAGAGACACACAGCTGCTCCTGTGTCAGCTAAAGCAGTGCTCAGACATCCAAAAGTCTGAGAGTTTATTTTTATCAGTCAGCACTTCAACAGAAGGTTTACATGAATTGGTTAGAATCCTACATTTATGTGTTTATTTTATCTATCTATCTATCTATCTATCTATCTATCTATCTATCTATCTATCTATCATCTATCTAGCCATCCAATTACATATATATATATATATATATATACACACATATATATTTATGATACATGCATCTCTTAAAGCAAAGTCAAAACCTGTCATCAGCTGAATGTCTAATGCAGATGCATTACTTGCCTGGAAGAGAATCTGCACGAGGGAGTACTGGTATACCATCACAGTGCATTTTGTGCTTCGGTGCAAGATTATCTCACCTCCATTTCCCCTAAAAATCCTGGTAGAAGAGGAAATTAAGGGAGACAAACTGAACTGTGATGCTTAGGGAGTCCCTTGATTCTGCCTGTCACAGTTTTAAGCCTGCTTGGGGCCTCAGGGGAGTCTGGCTGCTCTTACTCCTCCTCTGCCAACCAGACAGTAACGGCCCAGTGCTTTTATTCATTACCCTGAATGTAATGCACTAAATTTAACAAGTAACACACTCAGCGGGAATTTATTGGCCTTTTGCAGCATGATTGCAAGGTAGGATATGGATATGGATTCCAATTACTGCTGACACCCAGATAACAGGAACAAAGCCTATATATGATTGTTATTAATCAAAGGTGATATCTAGTATTGCGAAGAAAAGAAAAACAAACCAAGAATAATTTAAAAATACTTAAGTAAGTACTTTTTTTCTATCAAAATGTCAGTTGTTGCAAATAAAATTATGTTGGCATTTTCTAGCTAGGAATAATAAAAGGATAAGCATATTATGCAAAAATGGTCAGAAAGAAAATGTAAATAACAACTGCTATTGATTATAAAATGACATACAGAAAATTCACATCCCAGGAGATGTAATATGCTGTATAAAGCCTAAAAAAGAAATATGCCTGGGTTCACAGCTATAGAAGTATTAATAATTGCTAAACAAAATGAAAATTCTGTGTAACATATTCCAGAGAGCTAAGATTCATATTCATCTGACAGTATTAAAAGGTGGGATAGGAAGAAATTAATTTTTTTTGTTCACATCTGGAGTTTAAATAGGTACAATATGAATGGGCAAAGAACAAGCCAAAGACCACTGAATCAAAATCCCAGAAACCAACAGATGTGAAGCACATGTAATATCTCTCCTAAACCTCTCCCAGGTGTACACAGAATTGAACCATTGAGTTATATGGGATTGCATTCATTTCATAACACTGCAACCCACAGTATGTTAAATACCACGGTCATTCAGAGCAGTGAGAGGCAAAGAATTTGGATTCATAGTGTTTAGAATTGCAACTCAGCTTGGACATAGAGGATGGAAGTCCTTTCCAAGCTGTCTAAACTGTTAAGGTCAGCATAGTGGGACAAGAGACCTGATGAAGTTTCTCACTACTATTACCAATATTCAGGCTGAGCACATCAGATGAATATTTTCTGCTAACAGCTCCTTTCCCTTTCTGAACCATAAGCAGGATAAATTACTGTTCAACACTACAGGGTAAAAAGGGATGAAAATTTCTGAAAGACACAACAGAAAAATTTGCTTGAAATCCAGTGAGTCTGCTATTCACTGACAGACTGCCTTATATGCCTATAACTTATGTATTACTTAAAAAATTAATCAGAAAATGTGAAAATTATGTTGCAAATACCACAGTGGCCCTTCCTGGATCTATCCTAGTACTCTTTCCTGCTTCTTTTTTATTTCCCAGTCCCTTCAGTATTTGTAAAAGGCAATGTATGTGCCCACTGGGATCAGAACTGACACAGTAGCTGTCTCAAACAAACCATCACAAACTTTTCCATGAGGCTTCCAGAAAGCAATGCAATGGAATGACTTGGAGAACAAGCTTGAAAGAACTTTGAAAATTCTTCTGTCTTTAACTAAAGATTTTAATCTACAAGGCATCGTTATCACATCATCAACATAAGACATGGCATATGCATAAAACTTACAGCACATGTAACTGGGATTAACCTGCCTTTCCTGGGATGCTGCCACTCACCTGTGACTGGTTTTTGCTGACAGTGAGAATTACATTTTCATCTCTCTTGTGAAGAAAAATTCCATAAGCAGTGATCATGCCCTACACATACAACATATATAAAATACAAGTTATAAAGATTTATACATTTCGCCAAATAAAAATTGGAGAAAAATAATTTTATCAAAGGCCTTTAATTAGTGAAACAGAAAAGCAAACATGTTTTCTCACTGCTTTTTGCCACTTTACTGGTATGAAAGTGTTTTCAGAGTGGGTACAACAGGAAGGAGAAGAGAAAAAATAGGAATAAGATATTTTTAGGAAATAATTTTTTTAAAACACATTTTATATACATTATATACTGCATATTATCTATCATATGGCATTTGCTATTTATATATGAATGATGGATTGTATGAGAGTATAAAATAATTTTTGCTGTGTTCAGTGCTGTAAGGTTTTACTGATAAATATTTGATTACATATATACAAGATTTCAAACTGAGGGACAGTCAGCTTGGTGATGCAGCCTTGGATTTCAAACAGATCTTTTATTTTTATTAATAGCACTAGCATTTTCTTGCAATATGTGAAGTTTGTCACTGAGGCAGAAATGGAAATAGCTAAAATTTTGATTCATCAGAGCTACATTTATAACTTTGAGCATGAGATTAGTGCTCACCAGGGCTTTGTAAATAAGGACTTTACTAAGTAATGACTTAGTAAATACACTATTTCCCCAACACTGGCTTCAGAGATTACTTCTGTAGTCCTCCAGCTAAAATGCATGCTAGTGTTTTACAGTCCTTACAGCAAAATAAATGCACAGAAGGTAAGTTTCTGTCATTGTCTACACATTGTTTTGCAAAGGACATGAAATTAAGGTTGTTTTCTCATATTGCAGCTAGAACCTTATATAAGGAAAAGCCCCATGGGAGGCAACAAATGTTGAAACTCCAGTCTTTTGTTCTCAAATGTTAATGACAAAAATCCAACATTTTCTGAAAAAGATTACAATTTAAAATGGTAATGGTACATTTGTCTCAAGAGAATTTGTATTCTGTCTGCAAACCAATCAAGATATGGTAAAAGGATTTAGAGAGAAATCACAGCTGAATGCATAAAATCCTGGGAACAAAGAATGGTACCTGCATACAGGAGACAGCTGGCAATACCCATCAGTGGACAGAGAATGCAATTATCTTTATTCTTGCAAACACAAAACCTTCTAAATTCTGGTAGTTTCTGCTTTATGTGACCATTTTTGTTCACAGCACACTGTCAAGGAAGTTATTGTGTCTTCCATATTTTTGCTAGTCCATACCATGGATGTGTATTAGATCCAGACTCTTCTGATGGGAATAAAAATCACCAGAATGTGGATCAGGTTGATAACTCGAATGTAAAATATTATCTTCTCCTTCCCCTCCCCCCACCCTGAATTTCTCACAATGCTTTTAGCACTCTAATCCTTAAGATCATTTAAGCAATAAGAGTAGGAGAAGGCATCACACTGGAAGGGAATAATTTCATGCCTCACATGTGTCGTGAAGCATGAGGATGAAGAATAAGTGACTTCAGTCACCTGAGAAGTGCAATGATTCTCAGAAATGTGCTGCCTAAAGTATCTTTTTGCTATTATTGAATGGGAATAATTTTAAAAATTGCATTAAAATCATTAACAATAATTTAAATTTAATAATTTTAAAAAATATTAGATTTGAGTGATTAAGATGCCAACCATACAGCTTGTAATTAACTTTTTAATACAGAAGTAAATTCTCTCATCACACTTTAAAAAATAAAGTGTACATTTTAAAAATTAAAAAGTACCTTCTTGCTCAGGTAAACTTCTACCCTGGCCAGAGTCTGCAAAAGCAGGTGGGAAAACAGTGTTTGGGCCACTCTGCCTACACGAAGGGATTTTCATGGTGATGTTTATCCAAACCCAAAGCAAGCATCTCAATTGGGAAGTGTCCATTTCCCCTTCCTCTGAGTGATTTCCCTGCCACAGTCTTCCTGGGTTTAGGAGTGCCAAAAAAGTAAATAAACATATGTTCTGTACCACTGAATAGGCAAGAGACATCAGTGATCCCTGGGTCATGCATCTACTTGGGTTAGGAGCAGGTATCTCAAATCTTATTATTAGTTTTGTTGGAGCTTTTATCACCATTTTGTTTCTTTTACAGAGAAAAATCACTTCTATTCTTCAGGGTTGAAAAAAATTGTGTCTTCTTTGTGCAGATTTCATTTTTAATAAAAAAGAGATTTCAGAAAACCTGTGAAATGAAAAATTAAAACAATCATTCTTCATTACACTGATAACAGGCTACAGTTCTTTTTGCTGAGGCATCATCCCATGGGTTCTACTAGGCATTATCAAGTATTGAATGGAAGCAACACTGGTTTTGGAAAAAGTGTATATTCTTTATTTTGAAAATAATTTAGCTGTAGCTAATTTTTAAAGTTATATCATTAATCCAAAATTTCATTTTTAAAGATCACACTCCTACTCTCATTCTTGGTGTATGTAATTTGACCATACTAGATACTGCAAAATATTTTCTTTCTTATTTATTTCACTTTAGGTTTCTTTAATTGCATTATACTAGTTTGTTTTTTTTTATTTGCCAGATAACATAAGTAAAAAAAAAAAAAGAAAAGTTTAAAAATTAAACAGCAAGGGGAAAAGAAAAGGCATTCCATATTTTAAACCAGAGTATTTTTTACTCCTGTTAGTCTGTTATGGCTCTGAGGAACTGATCAGAGTGTCTGAAGCACTTTTGACGTTGCTATCACAATGAAATATTTAAATTAAGGGACTTATTTTTGTTCCCCTGGTCAAGTACCACATAAGGGTAAAAAGTGATAAGAAATTAAAAAGATGAGGCAGAGCTGAGGAAGTATTCTCACAGCCTACTCAAGGTACATAACTCAGACATGATTCCATGTAACTAAGTTTAGCAGCCAACATCCTCCACAGAGGCAATAATGAGTAAAGGCAGGTTCTGTCAGAGGCTACTAAAGAAGATTATTTAGTTCTAAACAGCAAAGAAAGTCTTACACTCAAGATAAATTTACAAGGCATTTGCTGATTGTTAGAATGCATGAAATGCTGTAATTTCCTCTTTCTTGCCTGAATTTCTGCAGTTGTTCCACTTTTAGCAATTGTTCTGGGAATAAAGAGAAGCGAGTGTGTTGGTCTCAGCACCTGAGAGAAGGAGAGGTCCTGCAAGTGTTTGTCTTTTATATTAGAGAGGATCAGCTATGGAAGGATTTTGGGGACTCAGAAGGACTCGACAACTTTGTATCCTCAGGAAGAGACCAAGTTGCTGCCAGCTGTAAACAATATATACTGGGGTGTGTAGTGGGCTAAATTACCTACAATAAAATTTCTCAGTTTAAGTACTCGCACTGGTAATAATGAAATAATTTTCTCTTAGTCATCATCTCCCCCCACCCCCCTGCCTTCCTTGTGATCTGGTTAACGTGCCCTCATTTGCAAATATTTTTGGGACAATGTCAGGTTGCTTTAGGCCAAACAATGAGATTTCTTATCTATTTTTATAAAATTTAATCCCCCTGGCAATGTTGGCTTGATTTCTCTAATGGTTATAATGAAAATAGTGTTTCATTTGGCTTTAAAAGTGTGATCACAGATGAAACATTATAGGACTATGCCAGAATATGAGGGCCAGGCACCAAACCCAACTCTAAACAAAAACTGAAACTATGTAGTCTGTATTTTCATTATGAAATAAAAAAAAAGAAAAAAGAGGGGAGGGAACAAAACCCCCATAAAAATTGCTTATATGAAGAAATAAATGTATTATATATAATAATATACCAGTGCTATATTGTAACATGCTGCTGATGTGGTACCAACCAGAGCTGTGGGGTCCCAGATGGGGCAATGTTCATTTCATTAACACCCAGCAGCTGGATAATTCATCCACCAACCAGCACACGGAGTTTCACACCCCTTTCTGCAATTCAGTGGGGACCTTCCCCTCCAGCCCATGCCCACTCTGAGTTTAACCCCACAGCAAAACCTCTACACTGTGCAAGGATGTCTAATCCACACTAACTATGCTAATCAAGAAATACCTCAAGGGCTTTTTTGGATGGTTTTGGTTATACATATATGCTAAATCTGCATCTTTTGGCATTCTCTTTGGTAAAAAATCACCATCTCTGCTTCATGAAATGGCATTTTCTTTGTCCCGTATAATAGACAGTTTTCAAACATTATCAGCAAACACAGGCTGGGAGATTAGATAGCTCAGAAGGACACATTCCATAGAGGCAACATGCATGGTCGTTCCACACTTTGAGCTTCTAATCAAGAGACCTCAGCACAAATAATTTGGTGGGGAAAGGAGAGGGAAGCTGAAAAGTGTCCATCCTGCCATTGTAAGCCCTGTGATGGATAGTGGTTGCAAGTCCACCAATTTTTTCATCCAGCCTCTTATTTTTGTTTTTTAGATGTGAGATTCCCCAGAAAGAACAGTGCCAATGGGAACCACAGGTGGGACGAGTCCCAGCAGCACTATGGTGTGCACTGCCAGATGCCAAGAATCTGCAGCCTCTGAGAAGTAGATTCACAACTCCTACACCAATAGTCTTGTGCTTCTCTGGAACACCCTCTGGGATCTGCCAGCTTTGGGAGAGAAACCTGCTTGCTCTTTTAAGGGTATGAAATACCTGCCTTATCCCATGGACAAATTAAGTGAATATTTCTTAGTGAAATGTCACGTCCCTTCCATCAGTAGTCTTAATTCCAAGTTTTTCATGGACAGGGGAAGGGTTTATCTCTTGAAATCACTTAAACTGCAAGACCACGTTAGACTGCATATTAATGTTGGGAAAGAGCACATTTGAAAACTGGGCTGAAGAAAATGGTGGATCATCCTCCTTCTCCATCCCGATTTTGTGAACTCAAAGGTCCATCTGGTATGGCGTGGCTCTGCCTTCACCCACCCCAGGGCCTGGGTGCTGGGCCCTGATGTATTCCAGTGGCAGACATCCAGAGCCTCCAGGCTGGACCCCCCTTCTTCCTGAGGAGAAAAGGAAAATCAGGGAAGCACCTAAAGAAATAATATGTCAGTACTTTATAGCTTTGCTCCCTCGCTGCAGGTACCAGGCTAAGACGGGGCAGCGTGTGCTCAAATGGACCTCTCGTAAATATTTCATATTCCTGAGACAAGCAAAAAAGGCCTGTCACAACCCTGTGCATTTCTATTATTTAAAGGGTCACTAATCAAGCAGTGAACTTACCTTTCCGACAAATCTCCATACCAGACAATCAATATTCATCTGGTGCTAGCGATACCCTTTCCCCGCCCGCCCAGCACGGGGCTGCAAGCCGGACTGTCCTCCTCCCTGGGGATTAACAGAGCCTGGGCAACGAGCCCTGAGGACTTGGGAGGGTGCGCTGGACAGCACCCCCGGAAAGGCTTTGGAATTATCGCCGACTGCTGCAGTGGGTACAGTAGTGGCGGGACTAGGAAGGGTTAAAGTTTTGTCTGTGACACTGAAATTGAGGCCAGCTGTAGGTCATATTCATGTCCCAGTCACAGGAAAATGAACCTGTGAGACAGAACCTAATTATCTGCTAAACCAAAAGCCAGTCTCAGTTCAATAACTTACGACAGAGCTGGCAGCCAGATATAGTGTTGTCATGGTAACGCCGAAAAAAAATCCACTGCAGTAGAGAACAAGAAGGAAAAGAAGGAGACTGTAACCCTGAATATGCTGTAACCATTTGATCTCGGACAAGTGGGTATGTCTAAAGAGCCAGATTGCTACAACTGTCTATCCACTTTAATATCCTCTATAATTACTGAAATGAAAAATGCAATTACAGTGTGCTCTGAGCTAAAAACCAGGAATAACTGGCTAACTGGGAATTAATTTTAGAGGGAACAATATCGGTTTCTTTCCCCTCTCAACACACATGGACTGAGAAGTATGTGGGGGCTGGAGAGCAGAGCTGCCTGCTTCCTGCTAGACCAAAATCACTGCATGCCAATCAAACCCTTGCTTTTCCGTATCACCTTCCCCTCCTCCCTCTTCCATCCACAATCCATTACAGACAAAGGAAAAGTTCAGTTGAGCAAAGCACTAAAGATCTTGCTTTGTTGACTGCAATGTCTGAACTACGTGAAGTTAAGGGTGACATGAGTTTACAGCTCACAAAAAAAACCCTCCTGAGCAAGGCCCCTTACATGAGACACACAGTAAATCACAGCAGTCCATGATGGACCCGTGCTCCTGGGAGCCAGGGGGCGAGGGATCCTGTCCCCCTAGCATGCTAGTATTGGGAGCTGAGCACACCATCCTCAAGCAGAGCTGGTGCTGGATATGGGGCTTTTTCCAGCTGAATTCCCCCCAGGTAGCCAAACAAAGGACATCATCCTTGGATTGCTCTCTGAGCTTGCCGGGCACATGGACACAGAGCAACACCTTGGCTGTGGACCACCAGCACCCTGCACAGCTGGGCCCCTCAGCACAGCTGGAAAAAGTTTATGACAGATCAGACACAAGTACACACCAAACACAACATGGAATTGTGCTTTGAAATGTATATTCAAAAAGCAATATATCTATACATATATATATGTGCACATAATGTTTACTGCTGTGAGGACCGCAAAACCTGTATCTGTTCATTTTGGTCAGAGATGCAGATTTGATGTCAGGAAGATCACCAGTGATTCTGTGAAAGAACATGTATCTGTTTATGTGTATTAAAGACAGAGATTGTGATAAGTGAAACATCATGGTTAGAGCAGTGCAATTAAAGCAAATAAGCTGTTTATTTGGAACTACTGTATCAGTGTTTTCAGCTTGCTGGAAGAGCTATCTGTGCTTTTCAGAGCAGCTTGCTGAACAGTGAGACTTCACTCCCAGGTGCTGGAAAATGCATGGCTTCAGACTCTCACATAGGCAAGCTATTCAGACTCAAAATTTTCTTGCCATTACTAACTGCATAAGAGACTTCTGAAAAAATTGCAGTATTTCAGATGGTTAAGATAGCAAAATCATTTCCAACCTGAGAAAGTGATCAGGAAATATTATTTTCCTCATATTTGTACCCTGCACAGGTTTTCTTTCTTCTGAATGGGCAACTGAAGACCAGATTTGGCAGTTGTTTTCCAGAAAAAAAGCTTTTATTCTAGTAATAATATTGTCTGAATAAAAATTATTCATTTAAGTATGGCGCCTTCTGGAGAAGGTTATGTATCAATCACTATTTCACAGTGCTGTGTATGTGTAATGAAAAAAAGGAAAATTCATTCAGCAGCATGTTATTGGCATTCTAGCTTTTTAAATTAAAAAAAATGTAAAATAAATCACCAAGAAACCCACCCAAACTACACAAAACTACACAGGTGCCACACCATGCAGATCTTCATATCTCTGTATAGATTGAGACCAGCATCCTGATCTCGTAAATACTTACCATTAGTTCCAATGAGCAGTTCTGTTGAAGTAGTAAAGGTGAATGGTATCTACAGAGAAGTGGAGCATGACCTTTCTACACCTGTACAATTTTTGTCAGCCCTAATGCAGATCAAAGGATGCCCATAGAACAATTCTCAGTGAGCCAGCCTGTCACTTTGGCATATGTCTCCTAAGGTCTGTGGCTATAAACCTGATTATGGTGGTCATTAATTTGGCCTGATTTTCATAATGGAAAATATGAATGACCTTGTGCTTTTCTTTCATTGATCTCTGTGTTTCTGAAATGTGAGCAACTTGCTTTTCTACCGGTCTGAGAATTGTGCTTAGTCTTTTTAAATTGTGTCAAGGGTTTTTAGGAAAATATCTTTTGTAACTTCTGGAAATTAGCTTTAATCCAGTGTTTTCCAGCCTTCAAGTAATCTATATAAACTGATAACTTGTTTTTGAGAGAAATTTCCCAAAAAGGCCTCTGAATCTTTTCTACAAGGATCATTCTCACAGGAAATTCAGAGGAAAGTAAATAATGCAAAAGAATAGAAAAATTATTGGGAAAAGGTTAACAACTTCAGCATGGGAACAGAAATTCTGCTTCTATTTAAAAAACTAAACTGAAAAAGACCTGGTTTTCACACATGTTAAAAGGAAAGAAGTCTTGATTTTGCTAGTGAAATGTGTTTTGTTTTCCACCTGAGCCTGCAGACATTCTGAGACAGCACTTCCAAAAAGAGTGGACTGCCCTTTCCCTCTAACTTACATGGGTCTGCTGAGGAGAGACAGGCTCATCCTGGGGGTGAAGCAAAGGAGGGTCCCAGTGTGGGTTTGCAGAACCTCTGCACAGCAGAGCTGCCTCTGCTCGCTGTGAGTCTAACAGGACCACTACTACACCTGCAGCTTTCTCGGGAAAGAAGCACCCACCCTCACCTGTGATGCTGTCAGCACATTTATCACCAACAAATCCCTGGACTGTACACTTTAAACTGCTCATTGTAGCTATGAAAGGGGTAAGCTAGAGTACTGATATGTTTACACAGCTGAAATCCAAATGTGTGCCTCAGTTGGTGTTCTGACATTTGTTGAAAACAGACGAAAAAGAGACCAATTAATGAAAATTGAGAGCACACTTTTGTAATGACAGAAACATTACAGACAGCTATTGGTTAAAAAGTCTACCTTTTAACATCAACTTTAAAAAAAAAAAAGAATAAAGAAGAAATTATAGAAAGAGAAAGATCAGGTCACGACCTGACTCTTATAGCAGTAACTGTGGTCAAATGTTGTCTTGTGTCCCCATATGAAACTGTGGCTTTCAAAAATCTGAGCTTAACCAAATATCCACTAACATATTTTATTAATCTGTGCTTTTACGCAATCTCCTGAAAATACAGACTCAAAAAATCAAAGCTGATTGTAATAGTCACAACTGAGTATTTTGAGGCACTATTTTAATTTTTCTGAACAAAATACGTGGTTTGTGAAGTTCTCAAGAGTACAATAGAACGGGACAGGTAACACAGGACTTGATTTCCTGTGTACTATGTGTCTGTTGCCTTTTGTGATGACTTGAAGCATCTGAGACATTAATGTGAGGTTGGCAGATATGTCACACAGTTCCAGTGAACTTGTCATCTTTGGGAGTAGCACCAATAGGATGCCCTAAGGCAAATGGCAACTGTAACTTTACATTTTCTAAACATTTCTCCCAAGCACTAAATTTCAGTCAGGTTTAAATTAAATACCAAGCAACCACATGAATCCATTTTGATCTGTCTCATCAGCTGGGTTGAAATATGTCCTAATATACTGCAGAGTGCCTTTACTTGATCTAATCCCCCTAAAATCAGCACTTAATATTAGATGCTATATTTTGTTCTAGTAATGAGAACTCAATCACTGTATTAAAAAAATGAGGACTGTGAATTGCTTCAGGTAGAGTCTTTGGTAATTTAATACAATTTACAAATTGTGATGCTTTAGCTACTTTAAAAAATCATGTATAGTTGACATGAATCATCCAATAAAGTTTCTGTATTAAAAGCTAAAATCTGTGTTTAAACTAAGCAGGTACTATTTAAACTCATGTTTCATTAAAAATATGCTAGGGTAGTTTTGCATCATGTTAAATGATACACAGTGAGCCCACTTGATTTTTTTCTCTTTTTGTTGCAGTTTTTAGATCCTGAGCAAACCAGCTAAATATTACATTTCTTTGGCTGAATCTAAACAGAATGCTTCAGGCTTGGTATAGACAGTTTTGACTCTTTTTTCCAGAGCTAGCATTCTACTTTGGTGCAATCTTCAGTGTAAACTTCTCATGTTGTTCATGAAACCTGTGATTAGGTAGGCGCGAAGTTCTGACAAGGAAAATATTTTCCAGGGTTCATTGCACTGTCCCCCATGTAATTTGGGATATGTTAAGCACAAAAGAATCCAGCTCATAGTGTGGAGCTTTTTGAGAGTGGAAATAGATTAAGTAAGTGTCATGTAAGGATGGTGGCCACTCTTCAAAATGTTTGAATTTGATGGTGACATCTAAGCAGCAGAAGCCAAAGGTTCCCCTTGACTTCAACAAGGTCAAAGCATTCCTTTATGGAAACTACAAGGCTGCAAGATGCCTCTGTCTTCCAGGACATGCTTTGCATGGATAAAAACAGTCATGAGAACATCACAGTGCCAAATGTCATGGTTCTGATCTAATCCACCTTTAAGTCTCCATTGTTCAGAACGGTGTGTGGCTGGAAAAGTTTGCCAATAAGCTACAGGTATCAGAGAAAAGCATTAGCCCCAGGTAAAATCTGTCATATGACTGAACATTAGAAATTCTCCCTACCAGGGAAACACTTAGAGAAAACATATTAAATGAGCATAATAACGCAGGTTACACAGAGGCATTGAGCCT
The DNA here is from genome assembly GCF_001522545.3 of Parus major. Lineage (NCBI taxonomy): Eukaryota > Metazoa > Chordata > Aves > Passeriformes > Paridae > Parus > Parus major. The sequence goes on from NC_031768.1 coordinate 102,669,122, forward strand.
TGGAAATCCGTACAAACTACTTACGCACAGCTGCAACATTTTCTCAGTCTTCCTTGGATGCAAATGAATCTGCAGAACATGGAGACATTGGTAATCAAGGAAAGATACCATTGTTATCACACCAAAAGGATTCAGAAAATTAAAGCACAAGTAATGAAACACATTAACAAAAGAAAAATTCTGCCAAGGATGCTTAAATAGGTTGGTACCAGCTATTAGTCACCGCATTGAAAAAAACCCCACCAAACCACAACAGAGAAGTATCACTTTACTTGTCCTGATCTTATCCTTTCCCTGGGTATGTCCTAGTGGCTATTGTCAGAGAAAAAGGATTCTGGGCTAGATGCTAGCAATTTGCTAGATTGTTAGCATTTCTTTCCACACCAGATGTGTTTTACTGCTCCTTAAGATGTGCTGTGATAAAGCCCATGGACAGTGTCTAGACATACTAAGGCCTTTGAAAGTCGTTTGATGCACTGGGTCTGTTATACATACATAGTTTTAATGAGCTTCTTGCAAGATTTCCAGGAGTACCGTGCAGCAGGCAATAGACACACAAAGAGAGAAAAATCCTTACCTTTGATTTCACACCTATTTCTATGCACACCACAATGTGTTTTGCACTATTCTGTTTAAGGGGCTTAAACATGGAATGGCCATCAGATATTTTTAATCCTCTGTATGCTGGGGATGCTTCTCCCTTCTCAGTTTCACACAGGAATGTATCTGTTGGCAAATTTAGGTACAGCTTACTCACTGGCGTAGATTCTCATCCATGCATTACCTTATGCCACCTTCCTTTTTTTAACCAGTGTCCTCTAGATGGTTTTGTTTTGCCAAGTAAGAAAACCAAAACTTTGCAGAGAGTGGTAGCTCCTTGTGAAACTATTGGAAACAACATTTCAGGTCAGTTTTAGACCTTCAGTCACTGGAAGTCTGAAGCCTCCTCAAAGCCTTCACCTTGGGCAGTGGCCTTGCTCCAAAAGGGGTGTTGTGCTATGTAGCAGAGCAGTTGGAGTGAAGGACGTTTGGGATTGTATTTACTTACACTTGTTAGTGCAACAGTTCCATGGGTATTGCACTCACTAAGCTCCTTCCCCTCCCTCCTTGGATGGGGGATATCTTGTCTTTACAGTTCATTCTTACAGCCAAGGCAAAAGGAAAAAAAAAAAAAAAAAGAGAAAATCCACTTCAACTCTATTTGCTTGAGGTTTATTTTTGTCTTTTCAAATAATAAAAAGTGCAGCTGGAATTTTTAGAACTTCTGGGCCATTTTTGCTACAGAAAAGCATGACAATTTATTGCACAATGGGAAGTTCTGGTGTGCCAACACTGCCACTGCTTTGAAGCACCCCATGGGAATTCACATGCAGGAAAGCAGGTCTGTGGCATCATATGCTCTGAGCCTGCCTTAACATCCTTCCAGTGCAGCTACTGGCTTTGGAGGTGGGGAAAAAGTAACATAGGTTCAGGAGCCATGCCCATCACCTTCAGGAGGCTGTCAGAAAAGGCAGTTACTTTCTCCATGGTACCAGGTCCAGTGATGCACTGCGCACACACATATTTCTGTAATTTTAAACTTTGTGTAGGAAACCAGAGTCATTGTACAGAACAGCTAATCCTTCAACAGAATCAAGGAAATTCTGAATAAGACACAAAAAACAAAATGAACAAGACCATTTTTGGAATGTCCCAAGATCTGTGAAATGAAATTGATTTCCAGTCAAATCAGGACTTTTACTCTTCTTGAAAATGTCAGGGTGTCAGACTTGGCCATTACCAGACTGTGATTTATAGTTGAGGCAGAGCAATAATACTCAGGTGACTGTCTGGAACTGTACAGCTGTCTCTGGAAAGGATACAGATGACAGCCTCCTCCTTTCTTAACCAACTTGCATTGCTTATCTAAGATCAGTCTTTTCCCCAGTCCCTCCTCCCCAAACACATGATAGGAAAATGATAAAACGTATAGGCTTGAAGATTTACTGAGATCAGACAAATAAGCCTTGTGAAGGGACTAGGTCACAGAACTTTGGAGAAACACATTAAAAATAATCCTTCAGCTAGCTATATCCTAGCTGTTTGGATGGATACCTGTGAAATGGGAACTGATTGCCTGGGTTCAACACATGGGTATGTTTTAATCCATCTGCAGGATCTATTTCTGTGACTTGAGCATACAAGAAACACTGAAAATGCTGAAACCAAGCAAGCTTTCAAATAGTAAGAATAATACAGCTGCTGTCATTTCCTTCTGAAATTAAACACAATTTATTCAATAAATAGATTAATTGAGGTCAAAAACTACCTGGCTAATTACTCAAAGACTGATAAGCTAATTCTGTTATTTTTCCCACTGACATAAGGTTTTGCTTAAATAAAGGCAACAGAAGTACTAAACAGCTTAGGTGATAAACTCCTACTAATTTAAACTGGAATTGGGCCCTTTTGAATACCTCAAAAAATACTTTTCCAAATAATTTTCTCTCTTTATTCCTTTAGCTATACTTGAGATCTCAGTATAGTGAAACAAAGAAGAGAATAAACAAGATAATAAGTAAGTAAAAAATAAGAAGAATTATTAGCAAGCTAATAGTACCATTCCTGACATCAGCTTGTTCATTCTGCTGTTAGTATTTGTGGAAGATATTGACAAAATGGGAAAGACTCAAACAAGAACAAGCAACATGATCTGATTTTCCCAAAAAACTTAGAATAAGACAATGAAGACAATCTCATTAGTTTTTCACTGAAGGTACTAGGAGGGGGAAGGAAGCAAATGACAATTTAAATTGTCAGGAAAAGTAAAAAAGTAGCTGGAAGCTAATGCTAAACAAGTTCTAATTAGAAATAAAGCCTATGTTTTTAATATTCATGTTATTAAACTACTGGGATGCTGTTCCAGGAGGTTATTATGGATTCGCTGCCATCCCAAGTCCTAAATATACATGCTAACCAAACAGAAATTGTTGGTGTTGATGTGGGAGCTGCTTGGTGAATGCTTTGGCATGTTTTATAGAGGAAGTCAGACTGGATGATTGAGTTTGCCTTGGCAGCAGACAGGATATTTCTGCTGTGTGTGGGAGACACAAGGGAGGAGAGCAAGGGGGAGGGAAAAGGAGGGTAAGAAAGAAAGAAAGAAAGAAAGAAAGAAAGGAGACGCCTGGCTGTATTTCTTGTCTAGCCCATGTAAGGTGCAAGTCCTGTGTGGTACCAAGTTTCCTGGTCTAGTGAATGGCACATGGTATCTGGAAGCAGAGAGGATATAGGAGAGTATCCATGGCTTTCATGCCATCAAGCATTCAGCCACAGGTTTTACCACAGGCAGAAGAGCCCACAAGCCTTTTCAGAAGACTTCTGCAGGTATTAAATTCTGCTGTCGTTTCATGATCCAACCTGAAGGATTTATTTTCACTATGGTAAAATCACACAGAATTGAGACACACACATTAGACTGATTTATACAAAAATGATGAGCCAGGAGCTGTGGGGCTCCTCCCTTCCATTCTTCCTTTTCCATCTTGCTTTTGCAGAAGATCATTTGGACCATTAAAAATAGCAGTCTGAAAAAAGTAAATGTGCATATCAAAATTAATCTGGACAGTTTCAATGGAGATAAATTGAATAATGGGATCTGACATCCCATAGCTTCAAATGCAATCCTCTCTTTCCAAACACTGCACGAAGTTACTGTGAACAACTGAAGGACAAAGAGCAGAAAGAAGATGGTAAAAGAAGTGTATAAAATGTTGCCTCACACTGCCGCACTAAATCATGACTTCCTGTTTGCTAATATTTGCTTTATACTGAGGTCTCAGAGCTCTAATAAAAGTCAATGTCCCCCTGTGACAGTCGCTGTGCTCCCATTAGTGTGTGGTGTTCCTCACATGAAAGAATCCACAGTCTGCCTGGACAGCACTGGGAAAATGGCAGGGAAGGAAAGTTAAGGCTCAAAGGAACTTGTCTGCATTCATGATGGGTGATAGAAGTGACCCTAAATCTTTAGCCATCGATGCAGCAAAGAAGAGCACGTAGGCAGCAGTTTGGAAACATTTCAAAGGGTTTTAAAAGTGTTAGTTATTGCATGTAGTAATTTTGATTTCCCACTAGCATTTAGGGAATGATTACCAAATTTCAGAAAGCCAAGCTGTAGCCCTTGGAATTTATTAACTCATAAAAGCCAACCAAACCTCAAAACTCAGATACTGGCAACACCCACAAGAAATCTAACCTTCTGAGTCAGCCAGGAGATGTTTCCAATGCTGCACTGGTAACCTGCTTCACCTCTAAACATCCAGCCATTGTTTAAAAACTGGGTGCCTCAATGGCTCCTAAAACATCAATATTTTGACCATATTCCTCTATTTCGGAAGGAGACATAAGTTGGAGAATTAAGATCCAAAATAATATGCCAACATAATAAACAACAGAAAAGCACAGTCTCCTGTGTTTATTTAAAATCTCACAAATCTAACTCCCTGAATACTCTAGTATGTGTACATAAATAACACCAGCAAGAGCTATAAGCACTGTGTATCCTCAGACTTGTGACAAATCTTCCCCACAGAGGGGTGAACCCTGTGCTTGCAGTGGAAAGCTATAAATCCCACCACAAAATGGCTGTGCCAGCCATTTCATGGTGCCAGGCTTCCTGAACACTGATTCCTGTGCTTTTGGGACACTGTGCCATAGGGATGGAGAGGTGATATGTATGGATTAGGCTCATGCCAGCTGCTGCAGGATGGCAGCAGTGTGAGAGTCTATGGACCTGCCTCCTGTAGGCCCAAAGCAGAACTAGGCTCCCTGAGGGCAAGGGCCGACTCTCAAAACTCTTGGAAATATCAATCTGGCTAAATGCTGGTAGCAAAATTTCATGCACATCACCAGCAGAAACTACCTCTGAACAGTGCAGAGAAAATGATCCCATAGCCTGCTTTTCCTAAATCACAGTTATTAAATCAGATGTTCCATAAATGAACCTCCATTCAGATCGTGCAGAGATCAAGACCATCATGACATTCTTCAAAAGAAAAGGAGAAAGAAGAGCTTTACCTGGAAAACTACAACCAACAACCTAATATATAACGTCTGACTGCTGGTTGTTTCTGCACGGAGCTAAGGGAGAAGATGCAGAGTCTGCAAAAATTTACAAGGGGCAATTTATACGTCCTTCATGTTCAGGATGAAGAACCACTGTGGAGAGAAATGCAAACAATGGGAGCAAGGCTGATTTAAACTCCTAGGAGAACAAAGCCAGCATCTTGTAGGGCCTTAGAGTGGGGCTGTGGAAGGGGCTGAAACAAAGAGATGAAGAGAAGAAGGGGAGAGGTGATTGTTGCTCACTAGTAATATTTGGATTCTATTTCACAGAATAACTTTAGCAACCGCCGCTAGAAGAAAAGCAGCCATCTTGTCCCATTCTCTGGTGTACCTACACCCACATGGACAAAAACATTTTAGTAGCAGAGAGAGAGTGAGGATCCCACAATCAAATTTTTCTGGACACAATTTGCTTCAATGGCAGTTTGCAGAGGGGAGAGAGTGTAGAGGAGCAGACAATGAACCATGAAGACTTTTCTGCTGCTAACTGTCTCACTTATATGAAAATATAAACTGGATAAACAGAATCTAGTTCCTTATGCTTTGGAGGCATTTACTTCATGTCATTTATTGTTATTTGATGGAAATGCTTTAAGCAAAGGGATGCACTATGAAGAAATGCATTCTACTTGGAAAGGCTTGAGCTTGAAATTAAATCCTGTGCTCAACTTTTCAAGAAGTATCTACCTTCACTGAAGTCTTTTCATAGCCCTGCTTATTTCTACTTTAAACTTCTCATTTATTGTACTTTAAGCCCCATCAGTGAATGTAAATGGGGTTTCACTATACGTTTAGTGCATTCAAGCATTCTTTGTTACAGTTCCCACCCTGCCGCATTATGTGAGCTCTGCCACGGAAGTCCAGCAGTCGGTTTGTTTTCTGCTATTAATAAAAGAACCTACTTTTCCGCACTTCTTTGAAGAAGTTGAAAGGGCTACATGTTAGAGGGGGAGGTGGTGGGGAACAGACTGTGGTGTAATCCCCAAACGCAAATGCTGTCTAGATTAGAAACCTCCCTGAAGAAAATTTACAAATGCTAAGACTGTGCTTTTTGTGTGATGAACACTAGAGCAATAACTTAGCCACATACTGGGTTCTGCCTAATGCTTAGGGAGCCTACTAGGTGAAAGGAATTAAATGAAAAATAAAATCTTCCAGTTGGCTCTGTGCCGATGCCATCCAACCCTTTTGGTATCCACTGACTTACTAATGCAACTATTTTCATGTGTATTTCATCACTGAGGTATCTTAATATAATACTTAGGAATCTCTTAAAATAATAATAACAAACACACGAATGGGATTTACACATTGCCAGTGTTTTTACATAGTCCAGGAAAAGCTTAATTAAAGGGGTGGGACATGTCTCTGCTGAATAGCTGTTTTTCCTTCATACCTTCCCATGCATGACACGTACACATCCAAGAAAAGAAGTTGGGGGTGGTGGTGGTGGAAGAAAACCACCCAAAACCAAAACCAAAATTACCAGCCCTAAACTACTCAGCACAACCTTGTTGATATGCTTGGCCATTTAAATAAATGAACATGCTCCTTGTAGAGAATCACGGCCCCAGTGCAACAGCTAACAAAAGAAAAGTACAATATATTGTCTGCCTTTTCCCTATAGGATACTCATATTGCTCAAGCTATCATTACCATATCTAGTTTATCCCACATTTACAACTAATCCTTAACTCCTAAATAAGTAGAAACAGGCATAAAGATTGCACATCTGAAAGCCTACCAGATAAACTTTAGTTTATAATCAACTGGAAGATTCTGCGATTAATTTTAAATCCTACTTAATAGGTTAAAGATGCTTTTAAAGATGAAATAATTTTATCAGTGTTGATTTTATTAATCTGACATTCATTTACTCTCTAAGGCTTCCATCCACTTGTTGCTGCTCAGGCACTGCAAGTGAACCTTATCAATTGAGCTGGATTTTAGTCAGAATATAACTTGGCATAAGAATCACACTAATGCTGCCAAGGAGTGCAACAACACAGCATCCAACAAACTCTGAAGATGCCTATTGTAATCATCAAACAATGAAAAAACGTAACAAGGTGATGAATGCCTCAGACACATTATTTTGACAAAAACACTTTAAATGAACATAATAAAATAAACCTACTTTTAATTGAGTGATACAGTTTCAGCTGACATTTTTATAGTATTTCAGGTATGTTTTTTGTAGTGTGTGACTACCTAGCTAGTTATAGACCTTATAGACCTTAGACAGCAGTCATTCTTTTTTTTAAAATTTTTTTTGTAGGCTACAGTTGGTCCCTAAGATGAGATGACTGCTTTTCAGTGTGAAATTATGTACCTAGTCAGGAACTGAACATAATCATCACATGGGCAAATCTAAATGATGGCTACATTTGCTGCCTACAGAAATTTCTGCTGCACTGCATATTAACACCCTGAAAATGTTGTGTTAGCTTATTGTGGATATGCTGATTTTCATTACCCACAGAAATGCAGAACATCTTCTGTTAAACCTCACTGAAATTTTTTATCAAATGAATAGAGCAATGCCCTGAAATGTGATAATTGTAGATTCTTGTTATACAACTTTGAGTAAAATATTCTTCCCTCTAATTCCAACAGTAATTAACTTGGATTGGAATTCCCTTGACTCATGTAGCAGTCTTCAGCACTGTATTAATGGATCTTAGACATTATATGGTTGTAAAAGAAATCCTGTCACATATATGTAATACTATACAAAGGTACTAAAGACTTTCAGGTTAATGAAAAGAATTGATCAAATCACCCCAGCTTGAGCTATGAGCTTTTTTTTTTTTTTTTTTTTGCTTTGTTTGGTTGAAATATGAAAAGGTATATTGCTGAAACTTAAAATGTCACAAAAATGAAGCTCCAGAAGATTGTTGCATCTCCCATGAAGACTAAAAATTAAAGTAGACAATTATCATAATAATAACTCAATTGTACAGGGCAGACAAAAGAGAAGCTAATACTTCCCTCTGTTTTTTGACTGATGTTTTGTTGGGCTATAGCTAAACAGCTACAACTTTAAGTTGACAGTAAATTAGCAAACAGTATGAGGGAGGAAAAAAAGAAAAAAAAAATCATGTAGAGGTTAGGATGTTTATGTAAAACAGTTATTTTCCTTTTTAAAATTAAAACATACAAATAAGCTGGTGTCAGAGCCTAGGTGATCCTTCATTTCCACCGCATTGAGCAGGCTCCCATCAGCAGCAGACAGCCGCTAATATATGCGTCTGGCTCAGTCTGCTCTACCAACTAGGAACCCATCGAATTGTTAATATCAGTCCTTTTTTGTATGCACCACACATCTTTTTCACTCTCTCTCTCTCTCTCTTCCTCCCCCTTTGCGAGAGCTTGTGTTTTTGGTTTTTGTTTTTGTTGTAGCACAAGCTGATTACTCTGAAATCACTTATTAAAGAGCATTTAAATGCATTTTGCACTGAAACAACACCAAGTTTTTTAGGAATATATGATTTCTGTATTTCTATAAATGTATCGTAATGCTGTACGTATATCTAAGCAAAGCATATTGAAGATGATGCTTTCTATTTATTTGTGCTAATAAAGACAGCTTTCATATACTGTCACTGGGTAAATGGGACTGCTTCCTGCATGGTCTCTGTAGGCGTTGTCAGGCAGTCCCAGGACATGGAAACACATTGTTGATCTTGGTGGAAATTCTGCCTGAGTGAAGCCCTGCTTCTCTCTCCCCTCCATTCACCTCTGCCCTCCCTGTGTACCTGAGGGCTGGCTGTCCTGAGACTGGGGAAGAAGAGGGAGCAGGAAAAAAGGCAGGCAGTGCACCAACTTTCCCATCACTATGGCAAGGGGCAGCAGTGAGCCTGATGGGCAGAGCAGAGCCACTGAAGTCACCACAGTTCAAGCAGTTATGCAGAGGCAGGACTGCATATCCACGACTTAACTGGAGCACCAAATACGCCAGGCTGGGGTTTCTAAAGATTCATTTTCTTCTCACTCCCAGTGCAGGGCAGAGCATAGCTGAAATCTTCAGACTGACAGAGACAAAACGTTTCACACCAGTTTTACCTTCATTGTACATAAAGTGTTAAATGAAAATTTAATTCAGAGTGCTGAATGTGAACTACCCTCATTCAAATAAATTTTGTTGATCAAAAAAATAAATGCAATGACAACCTTTAATATGCACAGATGGGTGCATCATACAGCTGATTAAATCTATAAGGATTTTTATTTCAATAAATACTATGTGTAATTTAAATTGTATATTAACATGTATATACCAACACACAATATAGTTTTATCACATTATATAGCTGGAATGAACAGAATATGTGTTCACCTGATCAGTATCTTAAATAACCTGTTTTCAGTATTGAAAACTGCTACAGAATATGTGTAAATTCCTAACAATATGCTTCATGAGTGTAGCACCCATCTGGGTGCATTTGTCTTTCCTCTACACATTCAGATCTACTTTTCCAGTATTGCCTAAACAGAAGTCAACGTTGAATATCACATCTGTGTTAAAAAAGTTACCTCTGTATCTAAAGAGAAAGTAGCTCTTTTGGGTGTTCTTAGCATGTGGGATTGACAGTTTATGAAGAAAAGAATTACATATTTACAGGAACTGTATCATCATTGTAATTGCTAAGGCAATATTTTTTATGACTATTTAAAGACTAATTATATCTTGAGCAACTTGAAAACTATGTACTGAGCATAGTTTCTGTCTCTTAAGAAAACAAGACAAGAGGAAAAAGTATTATACTAACAGATAAGAACAATTTATTTTAACAATAGTGTTGATGCTTACAATAAAACACAATTCCTCCCACACAAGTGGAAAAAATATACTGCAGCCAAAATACCACTTTTGAAATGAACAAATAGTTTAGATGCCTGATCTGTGTGAAGCCTTTGTTTCAGTGAAGTCTGATGTATCAACAAAGTCCTGCAGCATCTTGTTTAGACACAGGAAACAGAGAAAAAATACTAAGAACTAACTCACCTATAAAATATTGAGAAATACAAATCAGAATATGTGTTTTAGAGCAAATTTTTGAGACAAATAAACAGTGCAGAATAACTCATGTGCTTGTGAATCTGCTTATGCAAAGTCAGGGAAGGACTTAACACATGAGGGACAAAGTACAGCTCACACTGGTTTTTTTTTTTCAGAGGGATAAAAAATATAAGAAGTGATGGAGAAGTTAGAAGTAGGGTCTGGTGCTTAGAGTATTGTGGTTCACTTTAAATTGAACAGGTACAATAAATACGTTTCTGAGTGCAGCGGGATGTTAAAGCTGTAGTATGATTTTTAAACCAATATTCTCTTTCAGATTAAAATGTAAATTAAATGAGAGAATATTTTAAATGACATACTGTGTTCTCACTTGGACAAAAAAAAAGGATGGCAACTAACGACAAAATACTCTTTGTTCCATGTTACAGGAAAAGCTAAGCAACAGTTTTCCTGTAGACTGAAATCATTATTCAAACAATAGAATGAATGTTTTCTAGGCCTCAAACATCAGTGTTTATGCTTTATTTTTTAAAAGTCAATTAATGCTATAACAGTAAGGATGAATGTATACTTTGTGGTAATTATCTATCAGAATTGTCTACAATAAAAATAATAATAATATGAGTGTTAATATTATGGTTGAAAGTCTTTTGTATATTTTAGTATCTTTTTTGAGTGGGCGTTTTGTTGTTTTTGTTGTTTGGGGGGAGTTTTTAGGTACAAACTAACATTCAGGTTAAATTTTAATTCTAAATGTTACATGAGATCTAGCCCAGTTTTCTAAACATATAAATATCTAACATCCTAATGTTGCACAATGGGTAACAGTTGTTTAGATTTTTTCCTATTTTTTTTTTCTTTTTTCTTTTTCTTTTTTTTTTTTTCCTTTTGGAACAGGTCTGATGTTTAACATTTGAAATAAGAATATTTTCCTTTTTTACCCTTCCAGGCAAGGAAAGCTCCTTTGGTTCTCTAAATTCTGCAGAGAAACAATCACAGTCCAAAGCTGCTGGTTCCCCTCCGCCTAGGTCCCAAGAGCCTGACTTGTGATTGTTGCTAAAAAACCTCACAAGTTAGGGTCTCAGGGACTAGGAAAAGTCCGATATGATCCAGTAGAATTCGTCTTCCAATAAACTGAATTGTTTAGTAGTCATAATCGCTGTCACCAAAACTTTCACTGCTATTGTTAAAAAGAAAGAAACCCCAAACCCAAAAGAAACCCTAAAACCAGTGTCCCCCCCCCGCAATCAACACCACCTCTTTCCCCCCAGATAAACAAACCACAGTTTCAAGTAGGGGGCAGAAAAGATCAAATAAGCAGGCAAGACGCATACATACATTCAAACAATCTATCAGCTGACCGAACAGACTTTGCTCAGAGTATAGTCCTGAACTTTTGAAAAGAAAAAACAAAGAGCACAGGATAAAAATCTTCACTGCCTTGTCTTGCAAGTAGCCATGTTACTAAAATGCATCAGAGGGAAGCGTCTACAAATGGGTTAAAATCTGCTTCCAGCAGATTTGTACAGTAACAATTTTATTCTGTTTTCTTAATGCCTGAAAGAAGGATTAAATGCTTGTTAAGGGGGTTCTAATTGAAATATTTCCCCATTATACTTTTAGTCCTGGTGTTCAGGTGGGCCCTGGGTTACAAAGTACTTTAAACCCATTCACGGTGCAAGGATAACCTTTGGGCGTGTATTCACTTTTTGCCTCTTCCCCATGTTCAAGATTTAATCCTTCTACAGACTGCTAGAAAAAGCTTCTTCCTTTCCAATAGCAAAACTAGCCTTCACTCCATAAGCTGCAGAAAACATTGACATGCAGAGATTGTTGTCACTTGAACCAGCTTACTCAAAGCACACATAACTTTCAAATACTGTCGGTACAGTAAGAAGAAATGCTCAGATTTCCCAAATAATTTTGTTCTGAAGCCGAACACTTTTATGGCATGACCACAATCCTGAAATATTTTTGCATTCATTCTCCTCCGATCTTTAGCCTTGTTTGCAGAATGAAAAATAAAATTTCTACTTTAGGGACAGGATCCATCGTGGCTTTTTTTTTTTTTTTCCTCCATCAGATCCCAGAGCAAAAGAAACAGCAGCCATAAAGGTCCTAGCCACTGGAGCAGAATCTGGCATAGAAAACTCAGAGCTCCTCGGGAAGCCGTTCAGCTTTAAAAAGGAAAAAAAAAAGAGAAGAGGGGGGAAGAATTAGAATCTCTGCTGGTCGAACAGGTGAACCATCCATTTACAAGAAAGCTGTACAGAGTGCTCTGCCGAAGAAAAGATTTGCCAATGCCCCCCACCCCCACCCCTGCCCTTCACCCTCCCCTCCAGACTGATACTTCAGATTTCAGAACATTTTGGATTATTTACAATATTATTTCAGCTGATGATATAATGCAACATTATATAAGAGCCGTTTCTTTGTCACTGTGCACCATTCAATCAGTTATGCCTCAGACACAAAATAATTAAATGAAACAAACTATATATATATATATATATGAGAGAGATATATGTATAGCAGTCCCTAGATTTCATTCAATTTCTTTTTTCAAAGCTGATCATGATTTAACAAACAATTTTGACCACAGCTTTCAAATCAATAATTAGAATGAAAAATCTCTCCCCTCTATAAATATGACATTAACATAATTATACCACCCCCATCGCATAGACCCATCCTCTTTAGGGAATACATCTGATGCTCTGAAGATGGAAATCAGTCAGATTTTAGTTGCTCTCAAACGTACCTTTGCTTCTCACTGACTGACTGGCTTTACCTTCCATGCACACACACACGGTCACAGCACTCACACACACTCTCTCACACACTCACACACACACATGCGCACACACACACGCACACACACACACACACACACACACACACACAGAAAGGCACGGCAAAGCAGCGGATGCTGACTCAGAGCAGTTGTGTGTGGAGGGGGTGGTATCGGCTGGTATTTTCACTGCACTCATCATTAACATTAACTCACTCTCTAGCATCCACCCTCTCTCAGACCTGCTGGACTGCAGCATTTGCATGACGCTGTCACTCTAGCCCTTGTGGGTCAGATGTTAGAAGAAAAAAAAAACAAAACCAAAAAAACCTCAAGGCTCTCATAAGGAATGCCTTCATTTCTTCCAAAGGGTCCCTCTTCTTATTTTTCCACCTTTCTACTTCCTCTGTTGCTGTGTCTCAGTTGTTTGACATCTTTCCGGAAGAAAATGTCTTGAGCTGCAATAAGCCAGTAGTCAGTCGGTCCTCCCCTCACCTCACACTCCTATTCCCACCCCCTTTTTTTCCTAATCAATAAGACAGATCTCCAAATGCAGTTGTGAAAACAGGCTCTGACACACAGACTTTCATCCTCGATCCTCTGCCTCAGGAATAGCAGGCAACCCAGGCTCACACGTGATGTAGAGAGAAATAATGCCAGTAATTCTTGAACAGTCTTAGGAGTTTATTCTACGCCTTCTTCATTTTTTCCTTTGCTCGAATAAATACCAGTGGGAAGGACACACTAGCTCTCAAAAGCAACAAGAATTCACTTCTTCAGAAAATAATGAACATTAAAAGACTAATATTAATCTTCCTCAAAATTAATGCTATCTTCCCCCCCCGCTTCATTGTACTCTTTATAAGTAGGAATTGTCTCATAGCCAAAACCCTGCCAGGGTCTGAATCACCATTCACTGTGCTGAAATCATGAGTTTCTGGGCTTCAATTGGCATTTAACTGGACTATGCACATTTTTTCCTCTTTTTCTTTTCTTTTATTTTAGACTTCTTAGTTAAAATAAAATAAAAAAATAGAAGCTGCTTGCGTCAGAGGGAACACTGCAAGAGAACAATGGCAATACACCCGCACCACCACACTGAGTACTGAAAATGAATGTTTGAGCCCCACTTGTGTATTTTTGTGTATGGTATTTGCTCCATTTTGGTAGAGGAGTCTGAACACATACACGTACACGTACACACACGGAGAAACTCAAGACACATATAGAAAATACACAACACAAAACAAAGCACAAAGGCTGATAACTGAAACACAGGCACAAGTTGTCTGACAGGCTATGAAAATCCACAGAGCATAATCATTGTGTGCATTTTTACCTTGTTCCTTTGTTCTTAAGGCAAGGGACTTTAATGGCTTATGGTGTTGACAGTCTTTCAGCTTTTCCCTTTTTTACGCCAACAGTATTTGGCAATTACTTTTCCAGACAATACCACACCACTGTGATTCGCAGTATAGAAATTATTTACCAGAGGGGGGGGACAGGTGATACGCAATTCACCAGCCTATTCTCAGAGCTGCCTGCTGCCGTGGAAGCCCTCGGCGTAGCCGGGCGGGCAGGTCCCAGTGTGCAGCGCTGCAGTCCCGGCTCAGGTAGACTTTTTTGGCAACCTTGTGGCAGCAGCAGCGAACGGGAAGGGTATCCACTTGCAGGAAAGGTCCAAAAGAAAATGCTACACAGCCCCAAATAAAGGAAGGAAGCCAAAACGCCGGGTACACGCCCTAAGCCCAGTTAGTGCGCGCTTGGGACCAGTCGTGGTGATGGTGATTAATTTCTTACAAAAAGGACGGAGGAAAGTAGACAATTAGGAAACAGTTAAGCTTGTAATCTCAGAGAAAGGGAGAGACGGAGACAGACATACACCCACAGACAGAGAGCGAGTGAAGAGCGCCAAGCATGAGACAACAAAAACAAGACCAAAATCAGATTTGGGAAACTGAAAAAATACAGGATTACAGCATTCAGCTTAGCAGTCACTGAGGTATAAAAAAAAAATAAAAAATAAAAATTACCACATGCACAGCATGGCTTAAAATACTTATTGCCATCAACAGTCTGTGACGGATGCCGGCTTCTTACTGCTATACGTACATTAGATTGGTCATCGCCTCTTAATCTCCTTTTGCTCAGACCCATCCATTTTTTGCTGCTCCAGCATCTGTGCCCTTTATGCTTTTTTCCTGTATAGTTACCCACAATACCCTGGATAAATTAATGTCATGACCTCGCTATGGCTATCAGAAAGAAAAAAAGTCTACTATTTTAATAATTGAACGTGTGCGTACAGCAAACTGCCTACTGATAGCCCAGCTTTGTGGACTGCCTCCAAAAGCAGCCTTTGCTAGCTCTGCGAATCAGAGACAACAGATGCAAATACTGGCCACAGAGCCCCGGCTCTCTGCCTTGTCTTTTTTTTTTTTTTTTTTTAAAAACCCACCCTTTTCAGTCTGTGCCATTTCATTTTCCCTGTGCCTCTCCCCTCAATGGTTAAAAACATTAGCCTGATGAAATTAGAAGCTTCTGAATAAAAGGATGAAGATGAGTGAAAATTATAAATGGTTTCAGATTCTGGAAATTTATATCCAGACGGTGAGTAGGGAAGAGTACCCAGGTTCAAGTGCTGAGCCTCACTCGGGAGCACCTCTGGGGCCAATGGGATTGCAGACTAGATTAAATCAATAGTCGTCTGAAACAAGATGTCGTAATCAATCAGCTCAATTACCACTGTCATAGATCTGGGCTTAAGGTCTTTCCTGATTCCACTCTTCTAGTCATTAACCCTTATACATCCTCGTAACAGGAATGCACACTTGCTCTGCTGCCCTACCTTCAGACCATCAAAGTTTAGTTTAGCATTTTCTCCTCTTTTTTCCTTTCCCTATTTAAATAATATAAGAGTGGGTCAGCAAGAAATGTTTTAAATGTGAATATGGTGAGATTAGATGCACTCCTTTAAGTGTACCTATTATATATGTGCTGCTGTGCACTTATATATTATTATTATGCCTCTGGGAGTGTCTGGGTGGATCAAAGACTGCTGTTTAATTAACATTCAACTCAGCTGTTTCCTTGGAGATTAAAAATAGAAGACTAGTTGAATTAAACTGAAGCAGTTCACTCATTTCACTAATCCAATATTACAGAACCCTCCTCCCCACAACCTAGTTAGAAACAACTCATTTCTGGTTAATCAGCCACCAGGAAAATCCATTTTCAGTTTGAAGGTAAGTGTGAAAAAGTTGGAGAGACAGTTCTGTGTGCATGTCTGAATTTCACAGAATTGCCCATCATTTACATTTTCCATCCACAGTACAGTAAATCCTCATGCAATGCAAGGAGAAAAGAACCATCAGGCTTGTCTATGAGCAGAACCACTTTAAATTGCCTGTAATTATTATTTGCTGTATGAAGATTAAATGTCAACCATTAAACATTTTATTTTATTATTATTCCTGTGCAGAAAAAGATCTAAGAGCTTTTCATAAAAATGCTCCAGCAATTCTCACATATCCGTCTCTCATTCTCTCAGGAGTAAAGAAAGAATCCAGGCAGCAGGTATCCAGAATTTGGGTCTCTTAAGTCTGATTTATTCTGTCAGACTTCAATAATAACAGCAAAAGAAAACACTGCTACATTTACACTTACATCACTGCCTGTACACACTGCCTCTGTTTCCAAGCAGAACCACACCTTTTTTACCCATAGATCTGCTCCTCATCTGGATAGACCGAATGCACAGCCCCAGTCCAGACAGCACTGAGAATACCAAATAGCAGAATTAGCTGTGGCAATGGTATTTTGGGAGGAATTTGTGCTCCTAGAGATGCTAGCAGTGGGCATGGGACAGGGGCAGCAAACAGGGGTCTCACAGCAGCAGCAAAGGCCAAGGCCAGGGGTCTGGGCAGGGCTCCATGCTGTCTAAAACAGGTTATAATTTGAGATCGACTGCTGGATTGAATGACCTGCTGTTTTCATTAGTAAAAATATAAAAAATTTGGTCTCAAAAATTATTCAGCTGCTAGCATAGGTGCCTTTTAACAGGCTTATACCTCAGCCAGGAACAGCTTGGTTGCAGTCACTGACCCCTCACAGATGGAAAAAAAATGACCTCATCTTTGCCTCTTTTCTGGGAAAGCTTTAGCTGGCAGGGGGATAAGAAACAAAAAGAACCTTAATTTTGTCCCTTAGTAATGCTAAATGAATGCACTGCACCAGACACCACCTTAAACTGGCTGAAGGGCACTGCTCAGTTTTGCAGGCAGCAGCTCAGACTGTGAGCATCATCCACAAGGGGACAGCATCCACATCCACACTGGAAAGATGCCGTTTGTGTCGGTGAGGAACAGAAAGGGGAGCAGCCATTGCTGAAAGCACCCAAAAATTTAAAAAAACCCACCACCACCAACAAAAAAAACAAAAACCCAAGAAAGAAAGAAGAAAAAAAGAAGATATTTCCTGGATTATTGCTTCTGGATGGAGAGAGAGGAGAGGTGAGGCTGGACATGCATGTCAGATATCAAAATCTACTCAAATACAGGATGAGCCTTTTGTTTCTTAAGCAGCAAGAGTGAGATGATTTGCAATATTAATGCAAACTTTGTGTGACAGATAAGGACTCTCTGGAATAACAGATAGTAATGTTAAGAGAATGAGATGAGGAGAATTAGATACCATTGGAGCAAAATCAAAACATATCTAATGAGAAGAGAGAAATGCACTAATATCAAATGTTATTCTGGTTTTACAGTTCTCATCTTCATATCCTCAGTGTGCTCGAACTGGGAGATAACACATTCATCCCTTTCTTTTTTCTAGAAGCAAAAGTTTCTTCATCACAGTGCACACGGAAAGGATATTAATAAAATAACGATTCTCTTTATGTAGCATTTAAATGACTTAGAAGAATAACACTGTGTTAGAATGACCTGCACCTAGTTGGAATTACCTACACCATAGTTCTGTATGATTGTCCCTAACACTTTCTCACCTAGTTGATAAACAGCAAGGGGATAAATACTTCAGAAAATTCCCACAACTATCTAGTCCCAGATTTGCTATAAAAAAAAATCTACCCTCCTATTTTCTTGTTTAGAAACGCTACATCCAGAATCCATCTTGTAATTTAGTAAGAGTGCCTTTTTTAACTTAGCTGAAATTCCCACCTGATCATGAAGTATTGAAAATATATATAGCCTACACAATCTATTACAGAAAGGAAATCACAGAAATAAAATTACAGAGAATCAGCAATATCCTTCTCTTCCTACGCAAGCTCCATCTTACTCCAGGAATGCTATTATACGATCTCCTTGCTGACTTGTCAATTTACCTGCCCTTTATTAAAACACAGACATATGACAGCAGAAATTATTGCAGTTTGAATTACTTTTTGTGTGAATTCTATTCAATAGACCTTGATTTTACCGACACTTTCAATTAAAAAAGTAATTATTTGTGAAAACAAACCACTGTGATAGGTACACCTTTTTTTGACCTCTGTTTCCTTGAGCTGTGAGAGTATGAAGTAATGAATGAATGAACTTTTCTATTTATGAATACTTTTTATACTCCACTAATTGCTTTGTGTTACTACTTAACACAGCATCAGCACAATGTGAAGAAAGGAAAGGCCCGGTACAAAAATGAAATTCCAACTGTTCAAAAACCTGTTTCTGCCTAAACAGCCGGGTCTGCATTTGTAGTCTGTTCACTAAGAAAGATGTAAAGTGCTGAGCACTATTTTAAAAATTCCCCTTAGTAAATTTGCCAGTATGACATTTTTACTGTTTCCTGACCTGTAATTACACCTGCATACATACACACACACATATATAATTGATAAAAACACAAGATTACATAGAACTAGATCACCTCTGTCTGTTTGCAGAAGTCACCCCTCCATGCTGGTTACACACTATTGTTGCAATCACCAGTGGGCCTGATCCTGAAATAGGGCAGTACAAGTCCCTTTATTCGGGTAGATAATGTCTCTGAAATGACCTGAACCATTTCTCTGAGCACTGATTCTGGGGTGTGTATTTGCCACATAAAACTCTGAGCTTGTAAAAGGAAATTAAGGGTATTTGGTATATGCTGCAAACACTACGAGAATGTAGAGAATTCTGCTGTAGGACAAAACACTCCTATTTTCTTAACAATGCAATCTAAATATAAACATTTGTGAGAAATATTCAGACACAACATTTCTACAACCTTGTTTTTAGATATTTCAAAAGCAGCCTGGGGAAAAGCAAAGCATTTTAAGAAGAAAATACAAAATAAGTTCAATGACTGAAAAACCAGAATATTTTAAATTTTCTAGACAGTGAAGGTTAAAGCTATCCTGCATTCTCATAGTTCTCTCTCTCCTTTCAATCAATCTCATTGATTTTTTTTAAAGGTCAGAGGCTATACCTTCATTGATCAAAGAAACAGCCTGACACAGCGAAAGAGTCTGCCAATTCCAGACAGATCAATCACACCTTTGTCTGCTTTTGATACATTATGGTTATTTATTCTGCATCACCACGACTTTCTGTCGCATGGCTCTTAATGTAATAATGCTGCTCAGAGACAACAATGAAAGAAAAGGGGGAGGGGAAATATTATATTTAAAATATTTTAAGCCTCTCTCTGGTATTTCTGAGGGTGGCTTATCATGGAACTTGGCCAACTTGTTTGATTTCATTTTTGCCTTGGAACTCCTGTTCAGGTATTTAGCTCTCCTTGATCAGTGCTTTGTAGGATTTTAAAAAGGCAAGCTTTTGAAAAGAATTTGTGCAAATTGTTTTTAAAAAAAGTAATTAGATCTTGATAGGACAACAATTATGATCTAATCACGACCATAATTTTCCATGTTTATGCACCATTTTAGAAATATTTTAATAAATTTGATGTAACTGATACTTGGTGTCAGCTACGGACTGCTTTATGACTGTAAAAGGAAACTAATGGTCAGCCTAAAATAATTACTAGGAAATATTGCTGAATAAACAGATATAAGTGCTAAAAAGCTCCTGGCTTTGCAAACTATTATACTGAAAGCCAGCTAAATCTTTAAAAAATGCACTATATGCTCACTGTCTGCTATGACTGAAAGTTCTATGCTATTATTTTGCTCTGCATAGCTCCTGCAAGGAGCATTCAAAACTCCTGTTGGTCTAATATATGATCTTTTGTTCACATTTGGTAGCCTATCACTTCACTAACACTTCACTAGCAGTTTCACTACTTAAGAAAAATCATTTGTGGGTCTTGGGATACTGGTTACAAGTAAAAGCATTAAAACCCACTTTTAAAAGTGAAAATGTAGCCTAAAAGAAGCAAGTGGCAAAATGCCCAGTGACTTCAATGGAGCTGGGACTTCGCTGGAAGATATTACATCTCAACTCCTTCAACACAAGATACCTGCAGTAAGAAAAGGCAGTTTGTGAGATTTCAAAGAAACCTAATTGTATAAAAATTTAAAAACCCCAACACATTTCCTATTGAAATAGCTAACAAAGTTGTGATGGGCTCTATGCACCACTCAGCCCTATCAAACAAAGTGGAACTGTTCAGTAAAATTAAGCATGTAAATCTTTGCAGAATCTGGTATATCAGGTAATAAGACATAACCACCATAGTTAGAACATTAAAATAAGATATGTGATAATCCCAGTACTTGGCATTAGTTTCTGATTTCATTGTGGCTGCTCTGTAAATTATTGTGCACCCAATTTACAATTACATCAGCACTATTATGTAGAGCAAAAGGTAAGTGGTATACAAAGCTGAAATATTAAACCCATTAAAAAGTTATGAGTTTGACAGGGTCCCTACATGTACTTGTGTTCATGCCAAGACATGCATTTGAAAACCTTTAACGAAAGGAAACTGCCTTCCAGTGATAAACTGCAATGCCTACAAGACATTGCTAAAATGCTACTGCCACTCTCAAAGGCCAAGAGACCTTAAAAATGGTTACTGGCTGACAGCATTATACAAAAACATACAGTTTCTTCTGTAAAGAAATAAAGCTGAATGCACAACATTTCAGACAAGTTTTGAATAAGTCTATTTGTCCAGCTTACTTTGCAAAGGCTCTGAAGAAAACAGCACCATAAACACTTTCAGTCCCCACAAAAGGGCTAAACAAAGAGTCCTCTTTCTAACCATTTAATCCAGTAATTTATTTTTTCAACCATCACATAAATCGAAACACAGCTGTAACCAATGACTTGCAGATCCAGTTCCCTGCCAGCTGGATCCTGTTCTGCTGAAGCAGCAAGATTTTTACATTGTTCACTTCTGTACATCTGGAGAAATCATTTAGGTTCAAAGGTGACTAGAAAAGCTTTTTAAATAAACTCAACCAACAGTGAAGAGAGGCCTACATATCTAAAAAAGCTCCACGGAGTTTAATTTTAAAAGTTTGTTCTTCAAATTAGTGCAGAGAGCAGTTTGCTTCTTTAACTATTTTTGATTATGACATTTAAATTGAATTCTACGCTCAAATATGTGTTTTGATAACAAAGAAATATTTAGTATTTCCCATGAATTTTCAAACAGTGTCAATACTCAAAGTGATCACAGTCAATAGTGTGTGTATTTATTCCATTTAAAAGAATGACTGGATAAATAGTGTAGTGAAAAAAACCACCTCAATTAATGTATCTTAGATGCTGCCTGAAAAGCATCTTGACTTTCAATTAAAAAGAAAACAAACAATAAGAAAGCATATACTGTACTAAGATATGCTGAACTTGAAATCTCTTAGAAATCAGTCCTTAAAATAGCCTTGCTTCAAAAACTCTGCCTCATCCCATACTGCTGGAGTCTGCAGGTTAAATAACAGAAATGTCCCTGACATTTTAAACCGCACAAAGCAAATTGATTACAATGCAGCAATTCTTTTACAAAAGCAATCACAAAGCAAACCAGCTGAATCTTTCAGAGGTAAATAATAATGAATATTAAAGTCTCATATAATCTGTATCTTTGGTTACTTTTCAGACAAAACAAGCACTCAAACACATTGACAACAGAAGGGGTTTGTCCTAGCTCAGGCCCCACTACCAAAAACATTTGTAACATTGAAAGTTCTGATGTAGGTCTTATTAACAAATTTGTAAGCATGTGCTCTCAATTATAAATTAAACTAAAATTTGTCTCTGTATTTGTGTTTCTCTTGAAAGCAGGTAAGCAAGACACATCCAGAACATGCCCCAGTTGCTCAGGTAAAGATGTAGTTCCTGTCCTGCAAATTATTGAAAGGCATTTCAAAATTCAGTTACGCTTCACTACTTTAATTGCTTCTTTTCCTCTTTTAGTACTTACTGTAATAGCTGCTTTGAAACAATGCTGATAAAAGTATCCTTTCTGCTTGCCTCTCTGGCCACATCTCTGCACTGCTTCATGTTATTGCCTCTCTTGTTATCTCTCCTCACAGATTACCTGAGAAGCTACCTCACCTTTAGCTCTTGCTTCTCTTTGTCAACTCTTGCCTGCACTTCCCCCTTCACTCATAATTATAGGAATGCTATCTGTGTTCTGTTGTGAAAATAGAAGCATCAAAAAAAAAAAAAAAAAAAAAAGAAGGAAAATGTAATGTCTTTAAAAGCCAGATAAACCAGATAAATCACCTGCAGAAATTAACATGCACAACTCATAACCAGGTAATTGCCACATCACTCCAGGGCAAACTTCAGAGTATTTAGACAGGCATTTCTGTCCACCAACATGTATAGATTCACATAAACATTCTAAAATTAAAAGTATCTAGCTTTCAGTTAATTGCTGTGTTTCTGGAAAGCTTTCTCCCTTTGGCTCCTAATGTGTATTTACCTGCAACTGTGGCTGAGTTTTTGCTTGATAACCAATGTGTCACAAAAGGAAGTGAATTTTGTGGGAACAGAAGCCATCAGTGCCCAGTGAGTGAGGCTCTGCAGGGCTCACCATGATCAACTTTGCCAAAATCATCAGCATGATTTAACAGCATAAACCTCATTTACCACCCATTTCTTTTGTTTCACCAGCAGCAGCCCTCTGTAGTTCAGATTCTGTCTTGTCCAAACTATTTGACTCAATAGGCAAATGGATAATAAATCTCTATCAGGATTTATTATCCAGACATTACTATTCAGAGATCATCTATGGTCCATGATGTGACATTGACTGTTTCCTGCCTGCCTGCCTAGAGTTTCAGGTAATTTAGATTTGGGTAACTTTAAGTCACAATCTGAACGCCTCTTTGGAGGCCTGTGACAGTCTAGGAAAAGTAAAGTAGCCTGGAGGGAGGTGTTAACTATTTTTGTTAGCTGCCTTTGGTTACTTAAGACCTCTCTTAACTCTCTCAAATTGCAGTTGGCTGTACACTCTGATTTATCTAGGAATATAATTCCCATGGCAGATCCCAAGGCAAAGCCTTGAGAGGTTTCAGTATATATCTGCTTTAAAACCTAAGCTCTGCTAAAAGAATCTCCCAACTGGAAATCCAACTCACCAAACTAGGAAGACTGAATCTCTGATTTTAAGATCCCAAAGGCCAATTTCAGAGTGTGCTAAGCCAGATATTCCAATTATCTGCATTTTTGTTTGGCAAATGTTATGGGTTCTTCTGCCTAAGGGCTTCAATAATTATGCTTATCTTCTGTAAGGCATTTACCTATGCCAGTTTACATTGTAAAGAGTACTTTATGTAACTTGTACCACTGGGTGCTTGTAGCAGGGATGAACATTTTACAAAGCCTAGAGTGCCAGACTTCACATAATCTCCGGTATGAAAGACAGAGCTTGTCAATAGGAACAGAATGGGGGGACAGAACCTGCTGCCATTTAAAGATGAGCAATGTTGACAATCACTTTTTTGGCAGACTCCTGCTGTCATACGAGGTAGCAATTCCCATTTGCCAATTCCCAGTGAGTGTGCAAACCAAGACCTGTAGCATACATCAGGACATTTAAGTGGTGGTCCTCTCTGTGCTCCCTCCTGAGCTGGGTCAATTTTTCCTCCACTTTGTTTGTGCTGACACTTGCCTCTCACAGCTGCATGCTAAAGCAGGATAGGAAACTATCCCAAAAAGCAAACCACAAGAAATACAAGATTAGTTTGCAGCAGGATCAATCCTTTGTCTGGATCGTTTAACAGCCACATAAACTAAGTGCCAGTACAAAAAGCCAGGGGGAAATAAACACCACTAGCAAGAGGATGGAGTTCTTCTTTCAGTGGGAACCTGAACTTAGGCAGAATATACGTGGCCTTACACCTAGTTGGAACCTGGAGCTACGTGAACCTGGGCTTCTCCAAGTCAACTCCTTAGGACACTAAAGGTCCCCATATTCTGACTATGAAGTGTTGCTGTGCTCCCTGGTATCCTTGTTGAGCCCTGCAACACAAGAGTAAAAATACTTTCTGATGCAAAGGTATGAGACTGTTTTACAGCCAGAGAGAAATTAGAAGTTACAGCCAGGGGATAAAGACTAGACACTCCAGGAAGTATCATGTAGAAGGGCTGTTCAGGGTGGTCAGAATAGTAAATGAGATATTAGCAACAGTCAAGCAATACATCAAAGCTGTAAATAACTGTGAAATCAAGTATTAACAGTAATCATACAACATGCAGAGGCGGTGCTCAGAGATTCTAGTACACTTGAAATGCAAATTACAGTAGAGCTAAGGGTAGTTGTGACAACAGACTTGAGCCAAAAATTAGATCTCTAATTTTCAGACACTATGAAGAAATGTATTTGAACTTTGCCAAAACGGGCTGAAATGTACCATATACATATAATTACTTGTACACTCTTCTTCTTGCATGTATCTCATTACACTTATCCAATTTAGAGCAGTGTTCTCAGTCAATTATTTACAAAGATAAAATGGACAGGCTTAGCATTTTCATAAAGTCCATTATAGCCATAAAGCATACAGAGAGAATCAATAAATTGTATGTTATCTCCACAAAGCATTCAGCATTTTCCTGCCTTTTATTTTGGGGGCGGGGGAGGGGAAGGGGTAAATAACACGCCTATTACTGATGTAGTCAGTTCACTTTTCATTGGATTTTGGTCCACACACCACAAGGCAAACATATGCCTTTTCCTTCACAAATAAAGTGCCATCAGTCACCGCACCCGTGTTTGTAAATCTTTTTCGAGATGCTGTGTTCTCACACGTGCAATCTGAGAGTAACAACATAAGACGAAACATATCATTGTGAAACATATCACATCCAGGACTTATGAAAAGGAGGGGAAAAAAAAAAAAAAAAAAGGAAAAAAAAAGAGGTGGAATGGCACAATCCACAGCTAGGTTTATGTTGTGCCCTGAATTCCTAAGCAGAACCTCTCAGCACAACGACTGAGCATGTCAGCCCCCAGAGCCCCATGCCTCTCCAGGGATCAGAGCATTTGCAAGTGCATGGGGGCTCCATGTGACGCCAGCGTGTGACAGACTCTGCCTGGGAGCCCACCAGCTGGCTGGAAGAGACCAGCAACATCTGCTACCAGGCAGCTTAAAGAATTATTACACAGAGAGAAAATAAACTTCCCATGTCCACGCTCATTTGCCATTAAAATCGCCCCCAAAACATAACTGCTTTTGTAATAAAGTCAATCTGACCCATAATGTTGGCTCAAAGCACTTCATTTGCATATCCTCAGAAGAATATGTCCTTGAGTATAATCCTAGGGAGATGTAGGCATCAGAGAGTACAGGTATCTTTTCTATCTTTTCCTCATTTTTGATTATTAGGTTGCAGTGGCACCTTGAAAGACACAGCTCCCTTTGTGAAATCCATCTGTACAAAGTCTTGCCTTCCCAGGATCCAAAACTGCAGTTTCAGACAGCAACACAAGGACATTGAGCAAATCCTTCTTAATATATGAGTTTTCTCCACGAAGAGTGGAAAGCTGTGCTACATTTTGAAAACACAAGCTTCCATGCTATCAGGAGAGATGCCTGTAGGATAACCTGCATGGAATGTAACTCTCAATGCCTTATGTAGCATAAAAATGGCCATAATGGGTTAAATCCAAGAGCCTTCTTGCTCAGCATCCTGTCTTCAACACTGCATATAAATAGATGCCAAAGGTCCTCCTTTGAATCAGACAAGCACAGATGATCCTTCTAACAAAAGACTGTGAGGTGACTATAAGGAAAAGGAACACGTTTGTGTATTATTAAGAGAGACTTGAAGTGGGAAAAATTAAATATCACAGAATTTTGTAGTCACATTTCTTCAGGAACTGAAGGGTGGCAGAGGGTACATAGGACAGGGAGGGGCATAATATGCTGTTCTCTGAAACTCACTAAAACTTCCCTGTTCCCAGCTCCTCTCTGTTTTCCGTGGATATCATTAC
Organism: Parus major; assembly: GCF_001522545.3. Lineage (NCBI taxonomy): Eukaryota > Metazoa > Chordata > Aves > Passeriformes > Paridae > Parus > Parus major. The sequence goes on from NC_031768.1 coordinate 102,695,398, forward strand.
AGGGATTTCAAAGCCTCTTTGCAATCCTTTCATAAAGGTCAAATTCCACACTCTGTTCAACATGAGCAGTGGTAACTGCACTGGCTTTGAACATCAGCTCTCTTGTGCAAGGAATCTGTTGTTACCAAAACGGGAACTGCTTCATACAGTCAGACCCTGGAGTCTGCTGAGTGCAGCTACCCAGCTGACAAAGAAGCAAAGTCAACAAAACCCAGCAACAACAGCTAACCAAGAGAAATTATGTTTAATAATTACTTTGGGTTTTTTTCTTTCTATCCAGTATATACATTGGAATCCATCTTGGGAGCTTTGCAAAGAAAGAAAAGTAATAAATAAACTCCTAATGACAAGATCACATATTTCAACTACATCTGGAAAGTTCAGAAAGCCACTTTGAAGATACTGTCTCTAGATGAGTCTGATAAACACAGTTAAAAGCTATTGTGCCTACATGTCGCCAAATACACAACTGACAAGTTTAAAGAGAGATACTCCACTAATAAAATGGATGATAAGTAAATATATGTTACATTTCAGAGGCATGGAAATTCTTTATAAAGCCTTGAGCCAACAAGTGAGAGTCTTATAGTCTGAGTTCTTATATGTTTCCTTTATTAGACAGAAACATTATACCTCTGGACAGGGTACAGACATGATAAGCATAGTTACTTGAAAAATTAATTACCAAAATTTTCTGTGGATTTTAGTTAGGTAACTGCAGACTTCCTGGGCTGAAAACAAAAACCTGTAATCTAGCCAAATGTCTAAGTCCCCAGATTTATGAAGTGGTTCAATGCAATGCAGAAGTGGCAGGCTGCTTTCCTAAATCCACCTGCAAGAGAGTGCCACGTGATATTTTTCCACAGAAAAGTGGCCCTCTAAAGTCTTGGTGATATCAGAGTTCTTTAAAAGCAAGTTGAAGCACAGTATTTTTTCAGCCTGCCTTTATACTTGCTTCATTCTTAGAATTCAGTAAATAACTCAACAGGCATTTTCATTATTCAGTGAGAAGCATCAGAAAGCATGAGCCAAACAATACAAGGACAGATGTATAACTTCTACCTCTTCATGAAGTCTTACAGTTTTCAGTTTAAAATTTTCTTCTTCACTCCTGTCACTACTTTAGCTAGTGAACTTATAGCAGCAGCTTTAATTTTAAACACCAGGCATCCACACCTCAATAAATGTGCAGTACATTACACAACATCAGCACACTGTTTCCCTTTATTCACAGGGAAAACAGCTTCTCAAACTGTCTTAGGACTCATACTCTTGTATTCTCAGATTTTTTTGGGTAAAGATACACCAAAAATATTCTCTTCATTGTTAATCTAATTTATTAATATTTTTTTAATAATTTTTGGAAAAAGAAAAAGAAATTATCTTGCATTCCTTTGAAACTAACATGCATCTGAAGGAAAAAACCCAACTCAATGTCTTGGGTTGCAATGCAAGATGTAACCAAAAGTATGTATTCTATTACCATCTGTTAAAACCAGGTGTGGCAGTGTCCTCTATCTCTTCCACAACCCATCCTCCCTCCAGGGGGATCTCTTCTGTTAATGAGCCATTGAGTCTCACTGCATGACTGATAAAATTACATCAATCCATTGTGAGATGTTCCACCCAGGGGAGGAGCCAAGCATTCCTACCTGGATATAATCTGAGACTCAGAACACCACAGGCAGCCTTTCTCCACTGGATTCCCAGAGGAGAGACCAGACCCAGCTACACCTCCACTGGACCTTCAGAGGAAAATTACACCTTTGTACAGGATCACTGCTTCAACAGAACCACATCTGTCACTCCAGGAGGACTGCAGCCACCATTTAATTGGACTGCTACCAACATCCTGACCAACAGGGTGTCAGTTTGTTGGTTTTTTTCTTAGCATTTCTGTACATTTTTTTAATTTAAGCATTTTTTTTTTAAAGTCCTAACTAAAGAACTGTTATTCCTGTTCCCATATCTTTGCCTGGAAGCACCTTGATTTCAAGATTATAATAATCTGTAATGAAGAGGAGGTGGTTTACAATTCTTTTTTATTTTCCATTTCAAGAGAGGTTTCTGCTTTCCTTAAGCAGACACCTGTCTGTTCAGACAAAGACACCCAAATGAAACAGTATCAAATGACACTCCCCATTCATTCATTTGGACTCTTGTTATGATTATTAGTGCTGATGATTGTGAACCCATGACTCCTCTCACTCTTAAGTTCCTCCAGGTTGTATTCTGCTCTTAAGAGACAAAATTTATTTGACTCATTGTCTAAAATGAATATGGAAATTTTCTTTTGATTTGTAAGAATTTCAGAGTTGGTGTGGGAGTGAAATCCACAGAATCTATGTAACATTTCAGCTTACTGTCCAAAGGGTATACTATAAATAAAGTTGATGGAACTATTACGTTTCTTTCACAGAGCACATTTCACTTCAAAATAAATACAGCGAAGGGATCTCAAACAAAGGGATCTCAAATAAAGGGTTTTTTCCGTATAAACCCAGTCATGTACTTCATTAAGGTCCTCTGACTCCTCTGCTTCAGGACTATGGTCAGAATTTTCCCAAATTGGCATTGAACCACAAGCTTGCACTGCACATTTTTCCTATATGAATTTTCTCCACTGATGTAACCTATATGTAAACAAAGTGTAGGAGAATATTTTCTCATTTACCATTGCAACTGGGGTACGGCCAAAATTAGCCTAAAATGAGATGTACCAGTCAAATGAATTTTTATTAGCTCCTCCCATTCTTGTGATCCTGCTACCAGAAACACTTTGATAATGTGGAAGGATTTCAGAAAAAAAAGAAAAAAAGAAAAATTTTGATTAGGCCAACATAGTCTGGAGAAGTACTGTCAAGAGATGTAAATATTTTAAGCACTTGCACAACAGCCTACAAGTATTTTTCAGGAAATACCTCCACAGAAAAAGTGCAGAGTTTTTCCCTAAAGAGTCTTATGTAGAACTGAGAATAGAGTAAGAACAGAAATAAAAATTTCCATTTGTGCAAGAAGGAATTCTTTTTCACAATGAAACACTACTTCAAGATAATGGCTAATGTACAAAACTAGCTTACACCAAACATGAGCAGGGACTAATCCTTCACTGGCTCAGAAAGCAACATGGATCACTTTTAGCTTTAGTTTTTCTGGGCTTTCATATGAAAATAAGGAAGTCAAAAAGTGACATCAGTGGTGAGAATCAATAGAAAGCAGGAACCTCAGAGCATGGCAGCAGTTCAAGGTTTCACCTGCCTTGATAGGGACTGAAAGAAGATCACAACAGCAACATCACAGCGAGAATTCTGGAACCTGCCCTTCCAGAGAATTGAGGTTTTTATGAGAATATGAAAATACTGTAAACTGTTGAAGAGAACAGGAAGTAATTACAGATTAAGGGGACTATGAAAAAAGAATGATGAAACATTTTGATATTGAAAAATATTTAGTAATTTAGATGAATTTTCAAGTATATAAAAGAACTTAGGACAAAACTACCAGTAAGAAGACAAAGAATAGAGTGATACATGAATTTGCCTTGTAGTTAAGGGTAACAATTAAAAGACTTAAATTAATTTCTTTGGTTTTGGGGTTTTTCTGAGATTCTTTGCTGCAATTGTGATATGGAACGATCTGGAAAAATGTTAGACAGCATTGTGACCATAGGTAAAATCTGTACCTTTTCTTTATGCTGAACAGTAGATATATGCCAGCATGCTCAACTCATACAAAGTTCAAACCAATTTAGTAAAGGAGGATAGAATCATAGCATCAGAGAATAATTTAGGTTGTAAAACAACTTTAAGATTATCAGGTCCAACTGTTAATCCAGCACTGCCAAGTCCACTGCTAAGCTGTTTCCCCCAGTGCCACATCTCCACAATAGTGTAAATACCTCCAGGAACAGTGACTCAACCACTTCCCTGGGCAGCATCTGACCTCCTGCCTCTGCCCCTGTGAAGTCTTTGGCACCAGAAGTTCCATCAGTGGAATGAATCATGGCCACCTTAATGAGCACCTTTTAATGGATTCCTGCAAATCCTCTGTTTTCCAAATATTTTTAAAAGCACAGTTGTTTGAGCAGCTGCACAACAAACTTTTCTCCTTGAAATCTATTTTAATCAGTTCTGTACATAATACAGAAAAATAATACATAAAAAAAAGGAGGCTACTCATTTTACTTTTTCTTTCCTCTCCTCCCATGTGTTGTGCTTGGAGGTACACTGTGTGAAGATGCCTACGGTGAGTGTGTGACTGTCCATGGTAACACTGGCATGGTTCTTTTACAACTGTGTAGTTAATTTTTTATAGCATATGAGATTTACTATTAACCTTACCTTTGGACTGGAGAGAGACACCACCAGATGCAGAGGATGCAGTTGGGCTAATTACAGGGATAACTCTGTAAACCTTAGCTGTGCTAAATAATAACTAAAATGTAAACAAGGAGCAAGGACTGTCCAGAGAAATCCCTCAGCTTTTTCAACAGTAGCAGGCAGGGTAAATCTTGCCCCATAGAGGGAATAGGAAGACAGAAGGGCTCAATTAAGACCTTCACTGACACCTCCCCTCTCTGGATTTCTAAGAAAGAAGAGTTTCTATGGCATGCTCAACACTCTGTAATGGTTGATATTAGAAGCACTTTTATATCAGTTTGACTTTACATATCTAAATTGACTTCTCAAATGTAAGCACCTACAAGTTTGGAACCTTCTTGCATTGGCTAGCATTCAGTTACTTATCTAATGAAAAAAATGTGTTATTTCTATATAGTAAAATTTGTGTCCCCTCACTTTTGCCAAATTTTCACTCATTCTACTTTAGAGAGATGCACAACATATTTATTAAGAAATAGGTTGTTTTCTTCCTCTTGTTGCTTATTTCTTCTCTATCACAGCAGTCATAATAAGACATGATGCTGCATTATATGTTGTCAGCTGTGCTGGATGTAGTTTATTACACAGACAGGATCATGTTGCCATTGATTCTTGTTTGGCGGTAAAGGGATCCTTTTATTTGGAGAATTTATAAGGGGAGGGTAAATGCTGATGAAACTTTAACAGAGATCACAGGTTTTATTGAGTTGTCCATAATGACTTGATCTCTTTTTCTGTTATTTCTAAATTAATTTAGAACCCAAGAGAGGTCATAAATAGCTTTAATTGCTTCTTTCGATGCCTGCTAGCTTTCATACTGTTGAATTTTGTTTGACATTGTGTCATCCACTGCTGTAGATCTCAGGGTTCCCTTTTGAAGTTCCCCACATAGTGTGTTTTGGGTTTGAGTAACCCAGTTAATTGTGACATTTGCAGGTGCTGCCATCTCATTGCCTAACTTATTTATTTCCATGTATTAAATAACAAATATCATAACATGAAGAAGTGGAGCAGCCCACTCTAATCTTTCAGTCACAGAGGAGGACGACTATATATTTTTACTCTAGACTGTCATCCAGCCATTTTCACCCCATGATGAGGATTTTCCTCTCCCCCAGTGACTGCTTAGCTTCCTTAACAGCTGCTCCTGTGGGGAAAATTTTTGAAGTCCAAATATTATGTTGGCTGATTCATTTTTCCCTCTTTTCTAATAATTGGTTTAACAAAGAAAAGGCACAAATAAAAAAAGCTAATAGAATAGTAAGGAATTAATATATTTTCCAAAAAAAGACCTGGTAGCTATCATACTAGCATTTCAGCATCTTACTCTAAATAAAGCCTCTCTATTTCCCAATCTCTATTTCTTCCTATTGTGCAGAAATATACTTGACTAGATTAATCTGTGAGTTTTCTGAAAACTTGTCATAGTGCTATTCAGTTCTTCAGTACTGAAAGTACTCTTTGATTTGTCAATAGCGAAACTAAAATTTGGCCACATATAAATAAGAAATGTTTATATATTTTATCACATTATTCCAAAAAGTACATTTCTTAAATGAAAGGAGGGAGAAGTACAGACCAGAGAGATTGAGACCTTTTAATTATGTTAGCATCCAAATGTAACAAAGTCACTCAAATCAGAATAAGAATCCACACTGCTAGACACTTATTGATCCTAACCTATCTGAATTTCTGCTTTTATAGTCTTGAACTGAGAATTTTACAGCTGAAACCTTTCCCACTCAAGTGTCAAACATTACCCACAGCTGTGGGATCCTTAAAATTCATATCTGAATATTGCAATTTGAGATTACGTAGGGCTTTTTACCACATCATTTAAAGAGTTAAGAGAACAATGCTCACATAAATACTTTAAACTTCTCATTCCTAAGGTGCAGAACATACTGTTCACACCTTGTAGTAAAATGGATATAATCCAGTTCTGAGAATCCTTTATCCTGGGCTCCTCTGCATCTCCTCACATAATTCAGCTGTCTCTTTGAGTCTGCCTAGGTTTGAGCAGGGAACACTCAGCTGCCCATGAGCTCCACCAGTGATGGCTGGGGTTTGTCCAGCACACTCAGAGCTCCTGCAGCCTCGGGGTTTGCCTAGAAAACAGCACCTAATGGCCATTTTCTTGCTTCCCTCCACAGCAGAGTTCTTCCCTAGATGGACTTGGAGCTCTTAGGGCCATGTCTGGCAGGTCTAGTGGTCCTTTACATAGAAAAAGGGCCTGGGCACACACCATACAGAACAGGTGAAGTTAAATGCTGTTGGCAAGGGTGTTTCTTCAGCTTCTTTAATGGAAAGTCAATGCTGCAGATTATTTAAAGAAAAAAAGTTTGAACTTGCCATCACTGTTCACTCTCCTTGTTCTTATGCCATATTCCTCTCAGACAATGAAGATCAACAAAGACAATTTAAGTTTTATTTGTACAGCTACTTTTACTTTCAGGATCCACTGAGCTTCAGCACTTGAATTTCAATTGGTGTTGTTTATTTTAAACACCTTCATTACTGCAGTCTTTATATGTGCATATATTATGTAGCTTTTAATATTTATGACAATGAAATAGTCTTATTAAATGTGTGTTATTATTAAATACAAGAGATGCATTAATTTCAAGAAGAATTGTGGGGCAAGCTGTGTAATTACTACATTATAAAACACAATGTGAAAATATCACACTGATAGAGAAAATACATTCCAACATGTTCCACATCCTTCAAACTGTGAGAAACTCAGAACACAGGCACTAAGCCTTTAATGTACTGCCCAGAAAGCACTTTCATAAATATATATTTTGGACTAGCCATCATTTTGGCAAACCAGAAGGCTCATCCCTTGATCCCAATGCTGACAATGACATCTAGCATGAACTTGGACAAACAATTAAATTTTTCTGAGCTCTGGCTTTTCACCATGGGTATCATGTCACAAAGGATGCCACACACCTAGGTACATCCTGTTTGTTAGAAGCTGTCTGTGGAAGATAATTAAATAGAGGTATATGAATGGAGAAAGACACAAGGACTTTTGCTTTCAAAGCAAATCTGAATGCTTTCCTGAATTCAAATGCCCTTAAAGACTTCCATGATGTTATCATGGAAGAGGAGGGACTTGTGAAAGATTGTGCATAAGTCTGTGTTTCTAACCATTCCCTAACACTTGATTAATGTAACTGCAATGACTTTTTGTGTATGTTTATCACTTAAAGGTGCATCATATTTATTCTACTGAAAATTGTGAATATGTTGAATTTCTCAAAATCCTGTGGCTTGTAGCCATGGCAGTAAATAGATTTACTTTTTTTCCATATACTGATGCTAGTAATATTTTTAATTATTGATGCCATTGAACTGCTGTATGTAAAGTTGGCTTACCTATAGATAATAGATTTTATTCCACAAAACATATAGATTAGCAGAAAAGCAACAGTTCAGACAACTAGCTGGCAAATATTATCTGGTGAGCAATTATAAAGATTATTTACATTATGCTTTCCATTTTATACTTATTCCCTTTTCCTTCATGTTTTTCTGTTCAATTACTTTGGTTTTGTGCAGTTTCAAATGAACACTAATATTTACACTTTTTGGACTATGTTATTCTGAAGATACTAAGACACGTAAGTACAAGGACTTTTAGGACTACTGAGTTGAGTATCATGGGATAATTTTCTTTGTCTAGTAGATGATCATTAATGATTCATTTCTCTTTTTCCTTTGAGTATTTCTACTGATAGCAACAAGGTCCATTTCTTTTGGCAGGTCTTTTTTTTTTTTTTTTGTCAATACTGTTTTCCCCATTTACTTTATATTTTAATTGAACAATTATTTTGTCCCTGAAAGTACTTGACATTGTTAAGACTTCATTTGTACGCTTTCTATACTTCAATTTTTTCCTTAGTAATGCTCTTTATTTAGTCTTCACTTAACTATTTCCATAAAACACAGAAATAATTTCTGTCTGCATTCAACTGTTTCTTGATATCTGAGGGAACTCCTGCCTTCAATTTTATAGAACAGCTCTTGGAGCTAAAGAAGGGACAAGAATTCACTCTGTTCCCTCAATCTTTCATCATCATTTACCTTGCTCTTATTTAAGAATAAATGAAGAAACTTTTATGTGAACAAAGTAATGAACTGGTGAAACTATATTCATGAAAATTTCATCCTGCAACAAACACAGTGGTTTTTTATTAAATATCTGTAAATGCATAAGAAACATGAAGATTCTAAAATTTAGTATAAATTACATGAATTTGCATCCTTGTAACCTCTTGGTTACATCACTTCCCACCATTTTATAAAAAACCTTTAGATTCTTTTACAAATCTTCAAGATCAAGGTTGTGAAAGATAAACAAAAGCCCCAAACCAAACCAAAAAAACCCAACAAACAGAACAACAACAACAAAAACCCCAAAACAATCAAAAAACCAAACAAAATCCCCCACATCATCTATATGTTAGGAACTGTTCTCGCTCCCTTACATTGCACATATTGAGTTCTAACTCAGTGTGCATGCTCTCATGTATGAACACTCATAAGTATTTGTCAAATATATTTATACACATTTGCTTCAATACACAGATTTAAAGTTTAAAGCATCTTTAAAGCTTTTGAAGTCATCTGTAGCTCTGAAGCCATACAGAAATTTTTAGAACAAATATTTTCAAATGTTATTACACTTAACAAAGAAAGTTAAATTTTCAGTATTTCCAAAACTGTGCTATGGACTCTACTGATAAAAGTGACTGGGACTGATTTTATTTGAATATTTTAACATCAGCAAGGATTTTATCCATTTCTTCTTGTAGTGAGGTTTTCTGGTTCTTAAGGTATTTTAAGGTATTATTGAGGATCTACTCACTTTCAAAGAGAAAAGCTGTGAGCAAAAAATTACATAAATGAAAGCAATGTACTTAACACATTTTGAGAATTTTACTTTCTCAGTGTTTCCTAATTTAATATATGTTAATTGAACTATAGACATACATTAGTAAACACTTCTCTTTATGTAGGGATCCTGCTTTCATGATCACTAGTTCTGAAATAAATCTTCACTCAAGACTTCACTCAGGGAGAAATTTACTATCAGGTCTTAAAAATGTAGCATCCCCTATGGGAAGCTGCATTGGAGATGCAGTATATAAATTGCACCGACAGAAAGCAGCAGTAAATTGAGTCCTGACTGATATATTGTAGTTCTATCAAATGGAGAGAAGAGAAACAACTGATCAGACAAGTCATTAGAATCCTCTAATGCAATGTTTAAATCATTGAAAAATTACTGTAATTCTCTCCAATGAGAAATTACTATCTGGTAAATCAGGATTGTCTTCTAGAAGACAACATTGTCTTTGCTTTCCCTCACTAAAGTGCTTATGAATATGATTCACTTCACTTAGTGAAGTGATGTTACTTTTTGTTTAAAGCAAAAGCTTTGAGGATACCTTACATGAAGATTAAGGCAAAGAACAAATCACCATTTCATAACCATAGCAAAAGCCTGTTTTACTGGTTAGCCATTTGACTTAACAATAAACCTTAACCTTGTAACACAAACTCAAATTTGAAAATACCTAATAATATTATTTTTATCTCATACCATAAATATTCACATTTCCTCCTTTTATTGGATAGAGAAACTAGTGTTCATGTATATAATAGAGAGGCACAAATTCTCCTCAAAACAAGGTTGAATGTAAACCTTCAAGCTCTTTTTGGATGCTGAATAAGCTGATCTCCTTCATGGAAATAGCTCAGATGAAGATCATGGTGTCTCCCAATGCAGACCCTGCTGTTTTAACAGATTCCATATTCTTCAGATGTTTTCACAGAACTGAAAAATTGGAAGCAGCTAAATTTACTTCAAGGAGATGGAAACTTATAATGACTTGACCAGTTTAGTGACGTTTAGGGAATTAATGAGATATTCCATTAATTTGTGTCATGTGGAACTGCTATTACACTCTGAAGAGGACTAATAGACCACCATTCTGTGTCTGGAAGTGATCAGCAGTCAATGAACTCCATTCTCTCATAATTTTAAAGGGAAAGAAGTTCTGGAACCTCAACAGCTTTTCAGTGCATGGTTTGAATCAGAAATATTGCTACTTCTAGCGCCACTGCACATACTGTTCTTATTCACACAAATGTTTAGCTTCCTTGATTCTAACTAGGAACTTCCCTAAATTAAGTTTTGTGGTAACAGGCTGCAAATTAATTACAGTTCATATAAAACCTGGTGTTATCTTATTCTTTTTGGTTCAGGCTTTTGGGAGTTTTATATTTCTCATTTACGCAAATAAACTGAGCAGACGCCAAGGGAAGGGCACAGACATGAGTTAATTCTCCCTTATGATGACACTGTGCAGATATAATATGGCCATAATATAATCACATTTAGTATTTGTTGTCTTAGACTAAACTGAACGAATCAGCATCATTAATATATTGCCTGTGTCAGTATTAGTCAGACTTACGGCTATCTGTGTGCCTTCGCCCTGGATTTTCAGTTTCTCTTTATATTTTTGAGTTCCTAATTCTCAGTAGTGGGGGATAATTTTGAGATGGTTTCAATATGTCTGAAATGTGTACTACCCTCAGATTTTCATAGGTGCTTTCCTCCAAATTTATAATGGGGTTTTCTGGTTATAAAAGAAATAGAAATTGACCAGGAAACACAAAAACTTATTCCCAGGAGTGAATAAGTGGAATTAGGAGTTAAGGAATAAGGGAATAGTCTGTTTATTTACAAACATGAAGCTTTGCCTGTAAATCTTTCCTTCTTTTAATATTTCAGTTACCAAGATGTACCAATGTGAATGAAGCACAACAATGTGAAGCTACAACATCCTCATGTCCTTTCCTCATTCTCCTTTCATATCTTTCAAGTTCCTTTTTTTCTTTCACCTTCCTGAACTCCTGTGCCTACATGCCCAGAGCCCCTCTAAGTGCCAATGAGCAGTGACTGCAATTCCATTCCTTGTAGCCTCTCATTCCATGTGCAGCTTCAATTTCCTTCCCTTAAATCCTATTACACTTCTTATCACATAATAATTCGTCCTCCCTATTCCTTCCTTCCTACGATACAGATACACTCTGTGTCTCTTGCTCCTTTTTTCATCCATTAGTTCAAGTGCAAAGGTTTGGTTTTGGAAAAGGTAACAAAAATTGTCATAAATTAACCTCTCCCTGGCTCCTCTCTGTTTGGAGCATTCATTTCTAAAATTTAGGAGTATTAATTTATAAATATTAGGAAGAAAGCTTATCTGTATAAAATAGAGACTTATTAAAATAGAGACATGCATTTCAAAATAATAGAATCTAATTTTTATGCTTTTCAATCTTTGCTTTGAAAAATACCTGCAGCATGAAAATAAGTAGGAGACTGTTGCAGCTGGTTTTACAGAATTTGTTCTGCATTTGATAAATTTCTTACTAATGAATAAAATAGTATGTTTCCAGAAGTTATAAGTTACTTATTTTCAGTGAAAATTTTGCAATCTCCAAGATGTCCCCTTTAAAAGCCCATTATGCAAAAATCTAAAAAGGAAATCTTTAATTTACCTTTGAATAGATATTGAATGTGAGAATTTGGGGGGGGGTGGAATCCACAAGAAAGGTGGGTTTTAATAAATGGATTTTCCAACCTGTTATTTAAAAAGTGAAGCTTAACTAAGAATTTTATTTCTTAAAATATTTACACACTGCACCTGAATGACTTGTTATTGAAACATTTGACTTCAAATTCCATCAAAAAATTCCTTACCAAGTGGTTTTGCTGACTTTCATTAAATCCCCGATGAAGCTTCTGAGTGCAAGTCCAAGTAAATTAAAGGCCCAATCAATAAAAGATTGAAATCAGCCTTGCAAATCACGCTGCCTGCTAAGAACTGTCATTAAATTAGAGTCAAATCAAATTACACAATAACAAACAACAGCCACTCCTCACATATGAGAAGGGTCCTCAACACAAACCTCTTGCCTGGAGATGAGCACAGCCTGACACTCGCTCCGGACTGCAGGGTCGCCCCTTGGTGAGGATTCCCACGTCCTTGGCTGCTGGCTTAGGGAGCTGTGTGGGCCCAGCTCCGTGGCCTTGAATCACAGCCCTTATCCGCTTTGGTATTTCCAGCAGCTCACACACAGCTAATAAATAGTACATTCATTAGGCAGACTGAGTGTTTACTTCCACAGACCAACACTAGGACTTTTTTAGCCAAGAAAACCCCAAACTGACTCAATGCTACACTCAGTTCCTTCCTTTTGGGCATGACGCAGCACGTCCTTGGTGGGGTGGTGACTGCAGCCCCTTCCAGTGAGAGCCACCCCTGCCCAGCAGTGCATGAGGCCTCCCTGGTGCCCCTGGTAGGACGGTGCCTGATGGACAGGATGGAGCCAGGAGTGCTGGCAGCATTCCCTGCCAGCATTGCCCTAAAAACAGGAGGTTAGGGACAGCACTGTCTCCCAGGGCAGGCAACTCCTCCCACAGCTCAGGGCAAGGGGAGAAAATGTCCCCCTGGAGCACCTGCATGGCTGGCAGCAGCAGCAATAGGAGTATCAGGTGTGCAAGCTGTGCCTGTTTTCTCTGGCTTCATTGTTTATATTACCTTTCTTTACAACAGCCAGAGGAGAGAAATTAAGGTGCTATTATCTCGTAAAAGTGGCTAAGAAAGTATTGGCACTCCATATTTAAGTGTGTCACATAGAGAAGCACAACCTAGAGGTTGTGCAGCAGCTCCAACCACTTTATATATTTAACATCCTGTCATTGGGTCAAAAAGCTGTAAAAATGCCTTTGCATCCGAGCTTTCTCTTTTAAAACTTGCCCAGATATTGTAAATCAATAGGATGCTGGCTCCTAAATGCCCAGGATATTTTGGCAGGATTGCTTCAAAATGTTACACTAAGTATGAGTTAGGTTCTTAGACTCATCACTAAAATTTACATTTTGTCCATTCTGTTAAAGCTATAATTCAAAACCAAAAAAATGATGAAAATACCTCTAAAATCTTCCTGCATCAGAAGAAAAACATTTAAGAGGAGCAATAGACTTTGCAATCTTTAATAATAATCACTCACAAAAATGCCTTTATCACCACAGGAGTCACGTACTTCACAAGTCACATCCTGAGTAAATGCTGTCTAAAGACAAAAATACTTTCTCAAGCAGAAACCTCCCTAGGGCTGTAGCCAAACTTCCAGCTGTGGCACCTCAGATGGACTTGAGCCTTCAGTCTCATCTCTAAGTGTGTGTGGGCCATAAACAGCAGAAGCTGGGAATTTTCAGACACTGCCTTCATATCCAGGCAGTGCTGAGACACAAGTGCAATACATGATTTAGATGGTCTGAGTTTAGTTCTTTACAATACACAACATGGAAATATATATTTGGGCAGTATAGCTGAAGAAATTAGAAGTGAATATGGAAAAATACATACTGTTGTAAAAAAGTAACCTAAAGATCAAAAGTTAGCGTTTGGACAAAAGAACTTAGCATAGAGCTGAACAGCTGAACAATTACACTGGTCCACTGTTCCCTGTCCCACAGCTCAGAAAGATGTCCTCCCACAGGTCTGTCAGCCTCAGCAGCTCTCAAACAGCTTAGATCAACATAGAATCAATCCTACTTTACTAAAAATTCTACCCCAAAAAATTCTTTAAAAGGCTCAGCTGACACAGGCAAATCTATGGGTTCAAGGAACTTATGCAATAAATCCCCTTAAATTGTACAAAGTAAGTTCACTCAGACTTTTTGAAAAGGTGGAGATGGAAATACTCTCTGAAAGTGTGAGATATGCTGGACAAGTTGTGATATAGGATAGCAGCCAATGATCTTCAGCCCAGGACACTTGAATACCAGAGGCACTTTCAAGCCATGTCTCCATCTCTCCTGATCACAGGCTACCATGGAATCTACTTCCTGGTCCAGACAGAACAACTTTTTTGGGTAACTTTCCAGGAAACCAGCCATTTACATGGATTTAGCATGCTCCAGCTGCTATCCATAGTCTAAAGCAAAGACCTTTCAAGCAACAGTGAATTTGTCATGGTCAAGATCCCATCTGATGGTTTCTTCCTAACATGGGAAATGAACAAATTTTTCTCAGCAAACTAATTGAAGTGGCTGAAATGCAGAATTTTGTGACTGTGTTCTTTTGTTCATTTCAGTGTAGTGCCAAGCAAAAATCCCCAACAGCAAATACACATAAAGATACATGTGACTGACAGTCATCTTTTCTCAGACATTCAAATCTGCTTTGATATTGCAGTAACCACAAGGCTGGGTTTTTGTAAGGGAAAAGTGAGCCTTACTTTTATTGTCCAGGGACTTTGAAAAATGAGTCACATAGAGTTTGAGCAAATTCAACCCCTTGGTCTCAAGGCAGACCTACAAAGGTGATAGTAATAAATAGCTTTATTCTCCTTCCAAAGCTGAAGAGCTGTGACACAAAGGACTCATGGAGAATATATTTTGAGTAAACTTTGGTTTCTGCTAACCTTATAAACATGACAGAAATCCCATTCTTCTCTCCAGCCATCAGGGCATTCCCAATCCATTCCTGTTGCTAGTGTATCTGCAATGTTCTCATGCATTACCAGGATTATCATGGTGTCAGTAAATGAGGAAACAAAAAACTACCAGTGGAAATATGTGTGGAGACCAAAAATAAACGGAAGGGAATTGCATTTCCCAGATAAACCACAGATTAACTCAGATAAATCACTCTCAACCATGGACATAAAGTTTAGCTGAGGTGACTCATAACATTCAGATAAAGGCAATACAAGCATAATATATGTATGTTAACCTCATGCAAGAAAATAGAAGTGTGCACCACTGCCTTTTTCCCCAACCATGAAGGCAAAGCAGTAGACAAGGCTGTTATGACTCTTAGAAAAATGATTAATCTGTTGTTCTGTATTTGTGTCCTTTCAATGAGGCTCTTGGTGCAATGGTTGGTGCATATCAGTGCCAGTCTCACTCAAACCAGACAATTACCCTATCCAGAAAACCTCCAAGTACAGGTGTTTATGGGAGACATCATTCAAAAGGAGGTACAGTGAAGTCCATACAGACCAAAGGGATCCATGCCTGTTTTGCTGTGATCAAACCCCATGCTGTGCCAAACATATTTGTAAAAAAAGGGATAAAGAGACAGGAATTCCTGAACATGAGGATGTTGTTCTAGAAAACAAACAAACAAAAAAAGAGGCCCAATCTTTGAGTTTTTACTCAGATTTTGCAAGCATTCTTGAAAAGACTTCATCAATGTTTAGCTTGCTCTGACTATTTCTAGAAGGGGCATGAAAGAAAAGGTGAAGTAGAAAACATCTCAAACAAAATTAGCCTGAAATTTTCATATACATGATACATTTTACAATGTATTATGACTGAAATATCCAGAAGGATTATGCAAAATTAAACTCTACTGAAAGGATCACTTTGATGTAAATATTTTTACTATGTGAAGGACAAAGCTGAAACAATTTCATTCTTCTGTACTGTGTAATACAAAAGCATTGGCTTTTCAAACTTGTATTTAACTGTGCTATAAAAACAATACCCATATTTAAACAGGGCCTGTCATATGTATTTAATGTTTGTTTTATTAAAAATATTAGAAGCAGCTCTGAATAGATAAATGAATGTCATATGAAACCACATCTAAAAGATCTGAAAAATTTTGAAAAATTTTGAGTGCACTTCTATTCCAACATTATCAGCTAAGCAACCTTATCCCAGGTCTCTTGCTGAAGAGTTTCAATAAACAAGTTTTGGAGATTGCTAAAGGCTGTTTGTCATG
This sequence comes from Parus major, assembly GCF_001522545.3. Taxonomy (NCBI): domain Eukaryota; kingdom Metazoa; phylum Chordata; class Aves; order Passeriformes; family Paridae; genus Parus; species Parus major. Next base: position 102,711,596 of record NC_031768.1, read on the forward strand.
TTTAAGCAATAGATTTGTGAGGAAAACCTTTTCTGGGTTTGCTTTTAAATATTTTAACACATTATTTACCTAAAAATCTCTAGAGAACTTCAAATGTTTTGAAGACAAGGAAGTTAAACAAAGGATGAGACCAAGTGAAACTCAGCATTTTCTTTTGCTGAGTAGAATAACAAAACCAGAAATTTGCTCATATATTTTTGACTACTCTGTGCTATTTCAGCAGCACAAAACTAGTAATAACTTACTTTACCTTTTCTGATAAACTGGATTAACAGCAGCTTTGGTACAGGGGAAGGTCTCAAAATGGCTGAGCCCTAAACACCCAAGTTCTGTCAGTGATTCCAAATAATGGTTGTTAAATCAGAAATGTCCCTCTGTTTTCTTTGGATGTGCCTCTGGACAAAGACACTGTGGTTGCAGAATGAAATACAAATTCTCTCCAGCTCTCTGAGGTGACTTAGCTCTTAATACAGGCAGGACCTGGCATTGCAGTGGGTTTTTGCCATGCTGTAATTCCTTGGATCACACTTTACCAAGGAAATTGTGGTGATCCAAAGGGTGCTGGGTGGGTCAGAGCCTCTGGAGCTTTTCTTTGTGAAACACTGGGGACATGTCTACCGAAGGAACAACTGGGAGTTGCAGATCCATTGGATCTCCAGATTTTCCCTGAATATCTTAATGGAGATTTTTTTCCAAATGCAAGAAGCAAAGTAAAGGCACAAGAATGACAATGTTCTGTCTTACTTACAGGAACAAACACTCAGATGGGCCCTAGGTTTGAACCCATCCCCGTTTATCCACGTCACAAAGTGCATTTATTTCCTACAGAAGCATCACATCAGTGCAATGCTGAGTCTACAAGGCACACTTTTATTCCAGCTGCACTGCAAAGGTAAAATATGTCAGACTTCACTTAAAACAGACAATATGTTTTATGACTTTAAAATGAAATCACAGAAGACCTAACTCTATCCAGCTGTTGTTAATAGAGCTTTTTTTCCCCTTTGTTTTTCATTCTCTACCTTAATCCACTTCAAAATTACCTCACAGTCTCATTCATTTTTGCTCGTAACTTGATAACTCTTGCCAAAACAATGTATTGCACATTACAGGGTAAAAAACCTAAATTAAAGAACAGAGAAAGAAATAGAGAAAATGTATATTCATTCAATCTGGTGATGCTGCAATAAAAATTTGCATAGCAACCTGCAACTAGGCCTAATAGAATTACAAATTTATCATGCCTTTGAAGGACAGATGAAACATTCCCACATTTTCTGCATCAGTCATTTCTATTCAGTTCAGCTTAGTATAAACAATTCCCCTTATTTTGCAACTAATTGAAGAATTAATATAAAAGGATTGAACACCTGTTGCTCTGTTGGCAGAAACCAGCAATTACAATGTTTCTTTCCAGTGAACTTAAACTACAAAAGAAAAAAAAATTAAAATAACAAAAGAAAATGTACTGGTAGCCAGAGTCTTTTTGAACCCACAGACGATATTGCAGTTTTTACTCAGATTGTGAGTGGTCCCTGTTAGGCTTCACTGGTTGATGCAGGTCTCCCCTCTATCCTCCCATTTAGCCACTGCTCCCTTAAGCATTTTCCATCAGCTTGGAGCAATTCTGATTCACTCAACCTCATCTCTGCTCTGTCCCTACACTTTAAGACAGACTTAAAATTCAGTCTGGATCCTCCTGTCATGCAGATCCTCTTTATCAATTTCCTATCACAAACATTAATCACTGAAAATAAGTGCTGTTAAAAAGATAAACTAAATCCATTTTCATCTCCTCCTGTTATTCCTTATCTAGAAAAGGGCTCAGGTAAACCTTAAGCTGATAGGAGACAAACATGGGGACCTGTGAGCAAATGATTTTTTTAATATGGAAACATGGAAAGAAAACACAACCAAAATACAATCAACTTTCAAATCCACTTAAAATAAACATTGTTAACTGTCCTTGCTGATGCAAAACACAAACAACTAAATATTGGAAATATCAAACATCTTGTTATGTTCACCTCCAGTAAAAGTAAAGTCAGAAATTCAGGGCTTCAAAATACCCAGAAAACAGAACTGTTTGCTGGTAACATGGGAGCTCCAGGAACAGAGCCCTCACCTCTGTGTGGAACAGCCACATTTCACCCTCTCTTCCCATAGGAGTCTGATCTGCTCCTGACCACACCACAGGCGTGTTGTTCCACTCTTTTTCTTTACATAAACAAACTTAAATCACTTTCCAGCAAAACTGTCACTATTGCTGTCTTTAATGACAAATTATTCTTGAAAATAATACTCCTTTTCACTTTTTATGGAAAAGTATGTGGAAAAAGACAGTATAACTTTTTCCCAACTATTTTGGAATGAGCATCACTGTTTGGTCCAGATGTTCTGACTTTGGCAATAATGTGTGTTCCATCTCACTGGGGAGGCCTCATCTTTGAGGTCAGTTCCAGAAGTAACCCTCACTTAAAAAAATCATGGTGAATATACAGGCACAGCTCTTATCTCTCTTGCTTCACAGCTGTTTCTAGGAGTGGAAACACTCACTCTTTTTGTCTCTTTTTGATAGGATACCTGCTCATGGGATGTACATTTTTTTTCCAGACAGGATGAGGAGGACTGCAAACCAGAATGAAATGGGGGTCATACAAATTGGGGTATAAACCTCCACAAGCCAAATTTTGTCTCTAGAGTCAGATTGGGATTTTTTTCCCCCCCCTTGGTGCATTCTAGAATTGCCTTAAAAAAACAAACAAACAAAAAACAAAAGAAAACAAAACAAACCCCAAAACACCAGGACTGAGGAGGGATGATTTTGTCTGTGGCACCCACCCTACATGGGTGGAGGCACTGAAGGCAGATTCCAGTATTTTGGAAACCATTTGCACAGGGAGTGTGATTTCTCCTAGTCCTGCTGAGCTAGAAAGATGAACCAAGAACCAAAACAGACAGGGGCATTTTGGGTCAGGTCTGACCCTGGCCTGACATTTGGCCTGACATGCTGGTCATGGGTGCTGAGACCCCAGAGTGAGGCTGGGCTGAGTCAGCGAGTCACAGGAAGGTGGGAACACAGGTGGGCCTGCAGGTCATTTGGATGTGTGCTCGTAACACTGAATTCTTCAGGCACAAAGAAATAATATCATAAATTCAGGGAACACCAGGATCAACTTGTGACATTGCCACTGCTACCCAAGCAGCAGCATGCAAGATGCTCTGGAAAATATTTTAAGGACAAAAGAAAACGCTCTTTTCCTTTTCAAAAAAATAGAAACCTATATAATGCCAGCAACAAAAAACAAATGTATAAGGTAAGCTATTCCCTGAAGGAAGAAAAAAAGCATTAAATACTTGGTATTTTCCTGAGTTAATAAACCAAAATAACTTTTAAAGCTTTCCTGTTAATGAATTAAAATAATCATCATTCTTTCCTTAAGTGTCTGCAGTACAAAGTCACGGTCCATTAAGGCAATGTGTCAGCATTGTTCATAACAGGATTTAAATGAAATAATCAAGTAATCAAGACTATTTCAACATCAGTAAAGCCTCAGAGTGATCATTATGTACAGCCATGAAACAATACCTTTTGCATACTTTCCCTGATCAGATTAAAGTGGTGATGAATTCCTCGATGGCTCAAGTGTGCTCCAAGGAAAGCTAGAAGGTTGTACAGTTAACTCCCAGGGTGTAACTCTAAACCATACAACCTACTACCTCAACCCGGATGCACACAGCTTCCGACGGTGACCATAAAGTCTTCTTCATTTCTTCAGCCTTTCTTTGAAATGTGACAGCAGCCACTGGCCTACATTTTTCCCTTGGGGGGAGGCTTTCAACTGCAGTTATTCCCCACTTTTAAGACAATAAGGCATATTCTGAGATAGATGTTTCTACTGGAGCGGTAGAAGTTCTGTTCTATCCTGTTTACAGATGTATAAAGATATATATGTGTGTGGTGTGTGTGTATATATATACATACATATTTGATAGGGATGATGCAAGCCCAGAACATATCTGGACAGAAATGAGTATTTTGTCTTTACAATAAGAATAAAATATAATTACCTTCTTTCTTTTTGAGTGTAATACTGTGGAATGGCATATTTAATGAGGCCAGGAAATTGTATATCCTACACTCCCTCACTGGAAACCCTACGATTCCCTAACACCTCATTCTAAATTTTAATAAGATATTAAGCCAAAGATGCTTAAAGCAACCTATAAAAGAACAAAACCCTTAGTCAAGTTGGAAGGCAATGGGCAAGAGAAGAATCCCAAAATCAGTCCATGGTTTTGTACACCCATTTGGGCTTGTTGTCAAACACGGCTGCAGTGGGTGCTGCATGAAGTTTTGCCAGATCACCACACTGACACAGACCCATAGAAGCGAGCTTGTGCAGTGCGTTTCAACACAAGATCGGATCTACGGGTTTATGCCAATTGGCATCACTGGTCAGGGTTTTCCTCTTACAGAGAGTGCAGAAGACTTTAAACAAACATAGGATGAGATGTGAGAACTAGTATTCAAGAGTGAAGACATTACCATCTATTGCAAAGAAGACTCCTCCAAACTTAACTGCATAAATGGTGGAGGCAACAAACAAGCCAAAGATTTGTGACTAGCTTCTATTTGAAAATAGAAGAAATTTCCTTTTTTTTTCTTTAACAGATTAACAGCAAGAGATTGTTTTGTCTTTGTCAGGAACTTATGTCCTTTTGTGCGCTCGTTGCCTTACTGATGAACTCTCAACTCCCAACTTGCATCTGACTATGGTGTGCTCGATTGGATTCAATAACTGGACATAACATAGTAGTGAACAGTTCAGGTTTTCCTTTGTGTCTGAGCTCGTATCATGTACTACAACTCAAAATAAAATTCACCCCACCAGTCTGAGATGCAACAAGGCACGGTGGAGTTCACAACATTGTGAAAACTGCGTAGCTATTTCTTCACATTACACCACAACTAAAGTACTGCTTGACAGTCAAAGCAAACAAAGCCACTAATCAAAGCAAAGTTAATTTGTGTATTTTATTCACTAACCCTCCCATCAATGCGATTCCCTAGTAATAAGAATACAAGTGGAAATGCAGTTTTTCAAAACTTCAGGGTTAACACCTACAACAAATCTATCCTTCTTGTGACCAGCAAGGAATCCAATAAAAATTATCCCACACTGAATGTACGGTACCTTAAACAACAGACTGAAAACAGCTCCTCTGGGGCAAAATCCAGTAATTCAGAAAGATGACACACAGACAGTTTTATAACTTTCATACTCTAATCAAATGCATTGATAAACTCTGCACCTTTAAGCACAACACCTGACACATTGGAATAACTTGCAACAACATAAATGCAAAGGCATTTGCAAAACACAGCCGTGACATGCAGGTATAAATTTAAAACCAGGCGCCATATAAAGGTTTCTTTTGATTTAAGCGGTAACTGAAATCTGTATCTGAATAAAATTTTAATACCTTCCTGCCACTAGTTCTCACCACAGTCCTAATTCTTTGTTAGTTGGGCAAAACACCTTTCAAGAGAATAAATGTTTATCAATAGCAAAGTTTTTTCACCAGGGCAAAGCTTCATTTTCTTGCAGACTTCAATATGTATTTCTGGTTCAATAATGACAGCTGACCATTATTGAAATACCCTTTCCTTCCCCTCTCTTTTTTAATTTAGTGGATTAAATCTTGCATGTTCATACCCTCTTGCATTTTAAAAAAACCTTTTATTTTCTAGAAAAGTCTTTTTAAAACCTGCTTTCACTTTCTGTGCAACACTTCATCATTCAGAAGGAATGATATTTTTATAACTTTATATTTCTGCTGACACTGAAGAGAATATGTAGAGACAAGCCCTCAAACTAGAATAGTTATCCTAGTATCAGAAATAAGTTTGCAGACTGCATGTACAACTTACTGAATGATTGTAATAAGTGCTATAAAATTGCTTTTCCAACTTTCTTTCTCTTTTGTTTTTGTGAATAAAAGATATATTCCACATTTGAAAAATAATTGGTCACTGCATTATAGTTACATAGTAACAAGTTGATAAATGTACTACAAATATATTAGTAATATGAGTATATTATTAAATATATGTCATATATATGTATCTTGTATATTTGCTAGGTGTAGTCAAAGAACAAATTATGTTTTGATTTTTCAGTTAATTCTTAAGCTTCATGTAAACACACAGTATAAAGCTACATCTTTATGCAGTTACAGCTACACAAACTGCAACATTCCCAACAAATAATGAGAGCAAAAGTTTAATACACATCTCTAAAATTATATTTGTAGGCCTTCTTAATGAAATTTTTTTTTTAAATTTGAACTGCTTCAGGTTCTTGCCAATAGCTTTATTGTATAAAAAAAAAAAAAAGAAAAGAAAAAAAAAAGAAAAAATGTATTTAAGATCACTGTATTACCTTCGCTGAAATCTGGTATAATTAATTTCTTCACTTTCCTTTTTCCTTTTAATTTTTCTTTCACTAAAAAAAAAAAAACAAACAACAAAAACAGTGAGACAAAGATTTTGAAATATCTGTTTTATGTGAAGTGTTTTCTGAACATGAAACATACACAAAATTAGTAATTATGCTTTTAAGATATAAACCCGACACTGCTGATGCCCCTCCTGAGGGACATGGGAAGACATGCTGTGAACACGCACGTTTTGGGAAAGGGACTCTTTTTCTATTTTCTAGCCTGTTTTTAAACCTACAAATACTTAATATCAATTAGGAATTTCAGAAGAGAAGGAGCAAACTTAACAAAAATTAATACTCTTTATCAAGCCGTGAACACAATGAGGTAGTTTGGTAGGGAACCTCAGAAATATACAGGCATAAACTAAGTGGCTTAAATCAAGCAAAAACTTATGGGGGGGTGGGGGAAGTGATTTGTCTGACCAGACAGAGAAATTTGAAAAGTTATTTTAAGCTAATGCAAGCCTTGGTTTTTCTTAGCTTAGGTATGAATGACAAACAAAACTATTCCAGCAAACTGTTGGGGAGGGCAGTATCACCATAAATCTAAGAAACACTTTCTGGTCCAAAATGGGTATATGGAGGTGCATGTGTCATATATATATATATAAGGTCTCCATTCAGAAATTTCCCAGAATTCATTGCAGAACAACAAAAATATAAAGTAGCAAAATTAGCATATAATCTTAGAAATTGCTCTGTATTCAGAAATGTATAAAAAGTGAAGAACATGTTAAAACAGTTCTATTTCATAAAGGCATATTTATAAAGCCTTTTATTAGGGATACACGTATCATGAACATTTTGAAAAAAACCAACGAATGTAAGAGACGCTGATGAAAGAGACACTGCAATTTCAAAGTAATTTCCAGCCGAGAACATCTGTATTTTTAATATAAATTAAAAAGACTAGGAAAATATAAAAAAAAAAATTAAAAATATCCAAACTACATAAAACATCAATTTGGCCAAGCATTTAAAAATCTGTCACTCAGAATGAATTTTGTTACACACTCTTGTAATTGTTTAGGAATATGTTACAACAGACAAGACAAATGCCTTAAGTAAAAGGCCCTACTAAAGTGTCATATGCTCAAAACTTACTTTAACTGTACACGCGCTTATCACAAACATCCTGAATGGGTATCTTAAATACTGTTTTCAGCTATTCCTGGACAAGTGCGGCTTTTCCAAATATCTTAAAATAGTTACTGTTACTGGCTGCAAACCAGGCGTGCTTCATGAATGTCCCAATAATGTGCCTTTTATTCCAGTGCTTATCACACTGATTTCTTTGTAACGGATTTAGATACAAACTGTAAGAAACTCATATATGAATTAGCTCAGTAACAACTTTAATATCGCTACGAGAGCGATCCTTTCCTGCAGCTTAACATGGTTTTTTTTTTCACTTCTCCTCTTTAGAAACTGAAAGCATGAGTCACACTGTAAAAAAAAGAATTTAATTTCCTTAGCAACCAGATCTAAATACCCACAACTTTCTAAGAGATAACCAAAGCTTAGACAGAATAAATATAACATTAAGGTCTTTGCATAACTCCAGTGCTTAGCTAAGACAAAATGTGCCTAACCACTTATTTCTATAGACCCTCGATTTTTTGTTTACTTTCTATTTTTAGCAGCATTAGATCAAACACACCCCCAAAAGTTAGTTTTAAAATGTGTGAAGAGAAGACTACATTAAAATTAATACACAAGAACTCAGTTGCAAAACATGTTTAAAAAACCTTACAAAAAGAAAAAGAGGAAAAAAAGAAACAGAAGCTATACCTGATATGAAAGGTACGTGTTCACCCAGTGCCAAATACTGCTATGTGAGCAATAGTGAAAAAACCAAGCAAACAAACAAAAAATTAATTCCATCTTTCTTTTTTCCTTTTTTTTTTTTTTTTTCTTTTTTACTTAAAGAAACAATCTCCTATGCTCATTTTGTTACACTGTTTTAAGAAGCTCTAACACGTCCTGATGCCTCTGTAGTGAAACATGCCAGATTTTTTTTGGAAGCAGGAGAGTCACTTTTTTTTTCTGTACGCTTGTATGTAGGACAAACTCAGATTTGTTTCTTCTTCTTAGGGCTCCTGTTCTTTCTCGGAAGAAGACCAGGATGCCTGTCTTCTCTCTCTCTTGCTCTTCTCGGAATTCCAGGCACAAAGCACTGCGCAAAAGCTGCACCAATCCTTGCCACAAATGCCTGCCCAGGACAAGAGGTGGGGAGAGACCAGAAAATTCACCTCGCCCCGGCGCCGGTTTTATAAATGGGGATTGCACAAATGTGCCGGAGCAAAGGGGTGAAAAGGCAGGGTGCCAGTTTGCTACACTAGGCTGCAATGATCTCACGTTCAGTGCTGTAGCCCCGTTTGCCCAGTTCAAACGCCTGTTCATTAAACAGGAGGAAGGGAAAAAAAAAAAACCCACAAAAAACCAAACCAAACCAAAGCAAAAAAATCCTCCCCAAAAACCCCAGAAAAATAAAAAAAAAAAAATAACAACTTTTATCCTTCCGACACTCAGGAGGGCTGTTCTAAGCTACACGTCACCAATAAAAAAAAAAATAAAACGTGTAGTTCTAAAATGCTGTTATGAAGTATAATTATTCTGCTTATATTTTCTTTCTTTCTTTTTTCTATCTGGAGATAAGAAGCAGAATTTATCAGGCGTGAAAGGGACAGCCTCCTGGTGGTGTGCCAAAAAAGCCAGAATAAAGGCAAAGTTGTGCTTCAAAGCTCAATCGCTTGCTGAGTCTGGCTAAAGTCAAGTTTTAAGATCCACCATTTTCTGAGCCATGTAAGAAAAGAGGAAAAAAGTCAGAACGGGCACTGCTTTCCAAGTCTCCGTTGGCACCATCACAAAATCTCAGCCGTAAGGTCACATGATGCTGTGCCAAATGTGGAGTGCATTCCCATAAACCATTCTGCTGATACTGCGAAGGCAGCTATTGTCTAGTTTATACCCAAAGTTCAGCCCACTCTTCATTGAATTAGCTGAAAAACGCATCACCTTTGGGGGTTGGGAGCCATGGAAACGTCTACCTGGCAGGCTGCCCACTTTTTCTGCCCAACAACCAGAGATGGAATTGTGCTGCCTAATGTAACGATGACGAGGAATGTGAAGAGTCGTCCAAAGTGAATCTGATTCTTGCAAAGCCTGCCTCATTTGCACAGCAAACTCTGGCTTCTTGTCATTAAAAAGGGGAGGGGGGAGGGTAGAAGGAAAAAAAAAAGCGCCTTTCTCCTAAATGTAGCAATTAAAGGTCTAGTAAACATGCCTAGTCTGCAACTTTCCTTCATAACATACCGAAATGGTTCCCAAAATAAAGCGCTTGCTATAAAACAAGTTTTCTGACTTAAAGCAGCACTTGCTCCTCCCCAAATTAATGTGGCATCCCCTGGACATTTTTTCTCCCTGAAAAAAATTAGAAAAGGAAAGGAAAAGACTCTACACAGCAGATCTCTCATCCCTTCTTTCTACCTTTCTTTATTACTTCCTGATTTTATCAAATTATACATGAATGCGGCAATACCCACCAGTAACGGTGGGGCTGCAACATTGCTGCAATCTCCCTCAATGCAGTCTCCTGAGAAAACTGCTTGTGTTTCCAGCAGCACAAAACTCTTCATCTGAGCCCTCTTATCTTCACCAGTGAGTAGGACAGCTGGTCTGCAAGTTTGCAAACCAGCACATTTGAAACCAGCCAGTACCCTCCCTTCTTCAAAATGCATTTAAACTGGATTTTGTGAAAAGAGATGCAGTCAGGCAGAATTTATAAATTATCCAAGTTACTAAATAGACAAAGTAATAGACATTACTCTTCTGCTACAGACCTGAAATTTTGATTTTGCCCAGCTATTGTTCTAAAGTAAAATGTCACGTAAAATGTCACTTCTAAATGAAAATACCACGTAACTTACTGAGCAGAAAACATATATTCTCCCCACACCTGAAAATCTCATATAGAAGAATTCAGAGCTTTGTGCTGTCAAAAACTAACTTTACTGTTTCTACACCATGAACTTTAATAGCTACTGCAAAAAGCAATGTTAAAAAAGTGACAATTTCTCTGATCCTCCCATTAAAAAAATGGAGCTGTGGGAGGAGTCTCTCTACCTAATTAGCATGCCTCCAAATGCTCCTGTGGAGGTTGCATGCTAGAGGTCTTACAGCTAAAATCTGTGAAGAAAAGGCAAACAAACTAGGAGACAATGGGCTAGAAACTGCACTGTGAGGACAGGAAAACCCATTCCCAGGGACACTGCAGGCTATAACTCTCCAGCTCAGCTACTTTTATGTTTTGTTTTACAGTTCTTTCCAGTTTCACTTTATTTACCTGGAGGAAATTGAAGGCTCATTAAAAGGAAGGAAGTGTGAGAAAGAGGGCTTTGAAGTAGAGGAAGATGGCTATGATGGTGGTGCAGCCCTCAGAGTGAGGTCCTGGGGCTGTCATCTAGCTGGGACTGGGACAGTGCACGTGGCAGCCTGGCAGCACAGGTCCCACCCTGCCTTGCTCCTGGCACATCCTGGAGGCTGGCACACAGGTTTCTGGGCAGGCAGGTGTGACTGGGAGGCAAAGAACACTGGGGGAACCACTCTACAGATGGTGGTGGTGATGCTGGTGGGATCTAGAGGATGGGAAAATGGTACTACCATACAGTCCAGCAGGGACAAGGGGCTGGGGGGAAGTGCTGGGTACAACACCAGGGATGGAAGTGACCCTGCTCCATCTGCTGAGCATGGGGTCAGCCCCGCTCTGGTCAACTTGTGGGTGCTGTCCATCAGAAGAGAAACTTGTTATGGCCCCAGAAAATCAGTTCCTGGCTTAGTTTGCCTCTTTTTCAGCTTTGGAATTTTTCAAGGACCAGCAGCTGGAGGAAAGCCCTCTGGTGCAGTGACATGGTCTTCCAGACTGCAGTGCCATGTGCATGGTCTTGAATCCAGACATCCTTTTCCTTTCACTATGAACTAAGGATGGCTGAACAAGTGCCACCAGTAAGTGGAAATGCTGCGTATCACTCCAGCTGCTTGCCCTAAGACCCATGGCTTGGATCAGAAGCATCACATTGACCTCCAAGGACCACAAAGAAGCTTTGTGTGTCACTGTCTCTCAGCCATAAAAGCAATGCAAGAGAGGATTCTTCTGTAAAGGTCTTGGAGATTTACTAACATATCTTTGAGATTATTTAGAACTAAGTTAATTTTTCCAGACTCAGAAAAATTCAGCCAAATATCTTTAATAACAGTTATTTAGAAACTGAAACTCGAGATTCAATTTATGTCACTTTAGTAGTTTTCTTATTGATTTGAGCAAAAATCAAACCAAATTTTTACTTTTTCTTTTTTTTTTTTGTTATTTTTTGTTTTTTCCCTAACAGGACACCTGGGACTCCAGTTCATCCCACCTTACATTTTACCATTAACCATAAAAATGTTTAGGCCATAATACATCTCCTACAGAACCACCCATATGCCCAGGTGCATTTTGCACCATGGTGAAAAATAAGGGTTTCATTAGAATTGAGTAAAAACCTTCCACTAAACAACAGTGAATTGTTGAACACTGAACTGTTCAAATTTTCTACTATTATTCAGTGGTGAGATGTGAAAAGGACAAGAGAACAGAGAACAAGAGAACCTTCAGATCTCAGAAGGATATTTTCCAATAATTACAAATAATAGACAGTCTGAACTGGGCAAATCTGAACAGCAGCTTTTGAGGGGTGACATGCTTTTTTTAGTTTTTCCATGTGTGGAAAAACACTTCAATATGTGGCAAGCTCTCAATAACGAATACTGACTTCACCAATATTCAAGAAGGATGTTAAAAAGCTGTTAAAATATCACTTGCATATGTGCCTGACAACAATTAGAGATGTAGATGAACCTCAGAGTGCTTCGCCTATGAACTAATTCATGGGCAACACAAAGGGAACCAAGAACTTGTGTCTGTGGGAGTGCCTGGCCCTGTTCATGTGCAGCTGGAGGAGGCAGGGAGGCCGGGTGGAGGGGAGCTGCACACAAACAACCTCTCAGTGGGAGAAGAGGGCAGTGATCCTTCCTCTACTGGGGAGGCAAGGAGGACACGAAACCTGGACCGTGCCGAGGGTATCTGGTCACAGACAAATATAGTTGTACTGTACTCGGTTCCCACAGAACAACCATCACCCCAAAATTCTTAGGTTAAAAGGATAAACAATGGGAAAGGAAAAATCAGAGTATTCCCTGGGCATGGCAACCCACACAAGATATGATGGGAAATCTGAAAGAGATTGGGAAGGAAACAGCATCCATGCCAGTGTGAAGGGAGAAGTATGAAGGGAATCTCTGCTCTTTACATAGCAGTTCTTGAACATGAAAAAAAACCCCAAACTAGCAAGTTTAAAACTTTAAAACTACAAGTTAAAAGCTGAAAACACACAAAGTGAAGAGGACATGCAAGTGCTGGATATATTGCACATTTCTGGATAACTTTAACACACTATATTGCACGGCATAACACTTTATAACTAAATGGTCTTGCTCTGCAGATCACATTCTCAAAGGCCCTAGTGTATAGAGGTGACAAAAATTATTTGTAAAATGCATGCAAATTAAAAGTTATCATCTGCTAGCTACTTTAATTTTATCCCCAAATGGCACTATGCCTTCTGTTTTTTTCTGCCTTAAGGTTAACAGCACCGAATTAAGAGACTTAAGCAAGATGCTCTGTGGTAAGAGCCAGAGATGTCATTCCTCTTAAATTTAAGTCTAATTTTCCCCTTTCTGAAATTTCCAAGAACCAGTTTGTTTTAAACTCCTTCTCTTCTAAACTTTTCACTATGTTATTTGAAACTTAAATAAGTTTTGGCCTTTGGCTGTATGGCTGGGTACCAGTTCTTCACAACCTTCTTTCTGCTTTGCTACAGGATTAAGAAAGTCTTTAGAAATACATAGCAATAGAAAACTGAATAATGCACATCCAATACTCTTGTTCATGCAAGAAAAGCCTTGTTCATAGATTTTTTGGAGATTAGCTCTTCCCTTAAGTGTGCAGATATTCATAAACAACAAAGGGTACAAATAAAATGAAATTAAACCGCTACTGAAAATTCAGATGAGCCTTTTCCAGTAACTCTTGCATGGTATAAAGAAAGTACCAGGAGCAAACAGGAGACACCATTCTCTTCTCCACAGGGAAGCAGAGTTGTGGTAGAATAAACAGCACAGCTACAGGAGAGATGGTTTGGAGTCGAGTTCATAGCGAGGCCCAAGCAAAAGCCAGGCTCTCTGGATACTCACCACCTCTTAGGGAAAATTAGCCTTTTACATGTGATAATTCAGGCACAAAGAGATATGTTCCTTTCTTCACAAGCAACAACAGTGACTCAGGTAGAAGTGCTATGGTGTTCTATCAAACCAAGCAGATGCTAGGAAGCTCTTTGCCACAATTTCCTTCAACATATTTGTTTCAGCTCCGATTTATTTCACTACTGTCACTCCAGAAATGTTAAGTTCACAGCAAGAGATAAAACATCCAACACCCTCACATACACCCAGTCTTAGATGTAGAAAAACACTTACATTCTCTTTACCTTGTTTTTCTCTCTAAGTGCAAATATGACTGAGTATCATCATCATCATTCAGTGGATGAAAAAATCTGAAACTTATATTTTTTCCTTAAATATAAAAGCTTTTAGCATATCACTCCTCAAAATTCCTTAGTACCATGGCAGTTAAATGCTGTCACCAGTTCTAGAGGCAAAGGAACCAAAGATTAACTTGTTTTCAGAGACAACATTACTTTACTGAGTGCAGAATACCTGACATTGCTCAGTGTTAAGTACACTGCACTGAATCATAAGTACTACCTTGAATTAGATAATTTCTAAATACCACCCACACAGTTTGCACCAACTTGACCACTACCTTTGAAAATTGAAATCTGAAGGTACCTTGGTATAGTTCCTGGTCATAAGGGTAGGAAGACAGTGCACACAGAGAATCAGCTAGCAGAGGTCAAACAACAAATAACCCCTTTTATGCCCTCTACTTGTGATAAAGAAAGAAATGCGTGCTTCTTTTCCTAATATCTCTTCAAAACAAGGACAAGTATAACCAGAATGGAAACCAGAAACTTTTACTGCTTCCTGATTCAGCAGCATGCCCAGTGTCTAAACCTGTCCCAGTATAACTCCCGTCCCAATGGTCCCCTTGAAAAATGGTAGCAATGCTTCATTGAGTTCATGCCCATGTGTAAAGAACGCCATCACAACAACAATCCTCTCCCAAGCTTCAGAAAGAAAAATCCTCAGGGGCCTGGGATTGCACAGATAGAAAGAATTCTGCAGAAGGCTCAGATGACTTCTTGCTCCCTACTGCCTGGCAGGTTATGTAGCAAGTCCCACAAGGCCACTTATTTTTCTTAGGACTCATTCTTGACCTGAATACAGTCTGGTAATATAAAGGATGTCAGAGGGGTATTCTTTGTACCATTGATTTATCTGTCACTGATAAGGAGTTGTTATTTTTTTTTTAACTTCATAATTTTCCCATATGAACATGTATGAATCCTGGCTGCTCAAAACTCAAAACCTTATAAAATGTTAAGTAAGAAGAGCATTTTGCTTAGCTGCCTTGAATCAAAAGTAGAACATAAGCTGTGTTTCACCTATCCCCTGACTGCTATAAATGACATAGTCTTACACCTCAGTATGGCAGAGGTCATTGGAAAAAAGAGAAAATACAAATTTTTGAAATATAATTAATTATTTCAGGAAGGAAATGGCATACATCTCTAGGTCCTTATATTTCTACAGTTCTGGACAGTACTTTCCAAAACATCAGCATGCTTTCCAGTAGATATATATGCACATATGCCCAAAAATATCCCACACATTTTCTTATCTTAATTAAAAAAGAATATGGGATCTGTGCATGCATTTTGCTGGGTTATATTCCCATCAGGCTGAGTTAGCCTGAAAAAAACTCCTAGTTGAAAAGAAAGAACATGTGCATTATAGTCCAATGCAAGGTGTGTTTTTGATTCAGCAGACCAAAGTATCAAGTGGTTTTGAAGTAAAAATGGCTAGAACTGTTTTAAATATAGCACTATTCAATTTCCCTACTGTGAATTCTTGATTCTCCAAAATAATCTCACCCTAAACAGCAGAATACCTCAAATCTAGATTTTAAAGTACTTTTATATTGAAATAATTAACACTTTGTACATTAAAATGTTTTAAATATTCATTCTAAATTTTGACTTCTTCAGTGTTTTCAGTACAAATGGCTACATTTGCACTTATTTTTTAGTTTAAATTGACTTAATTCTGTGAGGAAAACCTACACTTCAAAATAATCAACATCCCCAGATAACCTGAACAATATAGAGACAGAGGCAGAGGAGATCAAAGACACAGAGCCTTCTTGTAAGATTGAGCAGGCTATGAGTGATCAAAGGCAGGGAAGAGAGGACTCTGGATCTTAACTCCTTCTTCCACTATACATGTATAATTTACAGGTTATTGACTTGTAGAGAGGGAACTATTTATATACTAAATATAGTTTACAGGCCTGAAAAGTTATTTGAAATTCAAAAATTAACTTTAGTAGTTGAAAATATATAGGCAGTATTTTTTAAAACTCCCTTTTCCAATAGGAAATGCTGTTAATATAAGCAGCTTTCTTTTCAATGAACTGTCTCTTTCTGACAAAGTCAAACAAATAAAAAGGCGCACAATGGCTGGTGGGTGTCATCACAGAGAAGATATTGTGCTATTTGGAGGTGATAATTCACAGGAATAATGGAAAACTCATGTTCTAAGTAAAGGTAAACTAATTATACTAACTTTGGGGCAAATTTAGTGAAACGTAACTCAAAATCACAGAATCACAAAATGGTTTTGGTTGGAAGGGACCTTGCAGATCATCTCATTGCAAATCCCTGTTATGGCCACATTCCACCATACCAGCCTGCTCAGAGCCTCCTCCAGCCTGGCCTTGAACATTTCCAGAGATGGGGCATCCACAGCTTCTCTGGGCAACCTGTGCCAGGGCCTCACCACCCTCACAGAGAAGAATTTCTTCCTAATGTCTAATTTAAACCTACTCTCTGTCATCTTGAAGCCATTCTCCCTTGTTCTCTCACTCCAGGCCCTTGTAAATAGTGTCTCTCCCTCTTTCTTGAGTGTTCCCCTCAGGTACTGGAAGGCCAAAATTAAGTCACCCCAGAGCTTTCTCTCTTCCAGGCTGAACAATCCCAGTTCTCTCAGCCCTTCTTCATAGGAGAGTGATTTATCTCTTTATCAAATTACAGTTCCATACTATCTTTGTAAAATACACATTATGCAGTCATATCAGGGCATTTCTTTAGCTTTTGCCTCACACATTGACTCCTGTGTACAAGCAGACTACCTTCCACAAGAGTTTTCACATCTTCCCATACAGGATATTCAAATCAGCACTAGGATCAGCTATCATGCAATCAGCTGAGTATCTTAGTTACCAGATCCTTGGTTACTTGATTATCTGTCTCTATCAGAACTAAGTTCTGTACTAGAAAAAACATTTCTAGTTGAATTTTTCCTAAAAAATGGAACTATTGCCCTCAGGTTTTGATTTGGAAAATCAGGTAAAAACATTTACTCAGAAAATTCTGAATAACTACATAAAAATAAATACCAAACATTATATGTACATTAATGAAAGAATTCAGATTCAGCAGTGATACATGAGTTCATGTAACTTGCGACTCCACAGCTCATTGAATTTTACGATAGTACATATTTCTTCTGCCCCAGATATATTTACACACTGTGAATTTCATGTTTATATCCAAATTTTCTTCTTGGTGGAGAGACAGGAGCCTCATCACAGCCAAGATTACCATAGTGTAGCTGAAAACACATCTGACTTTAAGAGATTGTTCTAGTTCACACTTGACAGCAAAGCTGCAGCTTGGACAAAGGGTGACATATAAATAAGCACAGAATGATTATTGAAGAACCTGAAATATGCTGAACCATTAACCAAAACCACTCAGCACAGTAGGTTAGTCATTGGTTTGAAAATTTCAGTACTGGATGAATGACCAGAACAAAGATTTCAGAGGACCAAAAAGTGTCATGTACCTAAATGATGTTTTTTTCTTTCCTAGTATTAAGTAGAAAACCTTTATTTTTATTTCAAATTGTGACAAGAGTCCTCAGTTGTCTTTCAGCTCCTGTCTGGAGTTCTCAACCACTAGTTTACACAGACTGCATGTACTTGAGAACATTCAAGGGTTTTTATGTAAACTTGCACAGTACAGGTCTTTGGGATCAAAGTCAAGAATTTGCATTTTTCATTACAAAACACGTAAACATGTAAAGTAAAATTTGCATAAAAGGAATCCAGTATGAATAGAATAAACACCTTTTGATCAATACCAGGTATATCCTGGCTTAAAAACTGTGAGGCAGGGCTTGTTGCAGTAGCTCAGAGATAAGTATTTACAGAAAAGTGTACAGTTTGGGTGGAGGGAACTGTCTGGTTTGCTTTCCAGAGAGACTTGGTTGCTGAAGAGAGTCAGTTTACAGCAGTCACAGGAGAATCATAAGGAGGTATATTCAAATGGTTAGCAGCTGCTGGGTACCTAGAGGAATACTTCTGGACTTACTGACATGCCATCTTTTTTATATTTTTCTGATTGTAGCAGGGAATTAAAATTTACTAATCATTAAATCTATAAGTGCATTGCTTTCAGTTTGTTAACAGACGGTTCATTCACCACAGCTCTAATGGACTATATTTGATTGTGCTTCTGCTTCCTGAAAAAGTATTTTTTTAAAACACTATGGTAACTAATGCTCACAGAGCATGAAACCAAGCAACCAGATTTCTGGAATGCATTTCTGGATAGCTTTTATCTAGCAGGAAAGAAGCAGAATGCAACATGTAAGCACCAGTCCCCTTAGTTAAAATGCTGCTAAGTTCTGCAAGCATAATCTAGTTCTGTTCTCAGAGGATTAATAATAGCCATGGCATGGTGTATTCATAGAATCATAGAAAGCTCATCTCATTCCAACTCCCCTGCCATGGGCTGGGACATCTTCCTCTAGACCAGGTTTCTCAGAGCCCAATCCAACCTGGCCTTAGACATTTCCAGGGATGGGGCAGCCACAGCTCCTGGAAGACAATGTCTTCCAGTGCCTCACCACCCTCACAGTAAAGAATTTCTTTTCTAGTTCAAGAGAAATAAACTTTCACAAGGAATGCCAAAATCCTATATCAATTTGAATGATGTATACCTGATTGAATGTAGTGCTGTAAGGCTGCACAGAGCATGCAGAAACCTTGTCTTCACACAGTATGTCCCATGATGAACCTTTTATTTCCATGCTCTGGGAGAGGAGTGGGGCTGTATGATGTCTCTAGGCCTTCATCATACAAACTTTTACACTTGTACTGATATTTACAATTAACCTTCTCACTGAAATTACAAGAACCATCCAATGTGAGGAAGTCTGCAGAGCTTTGTTGAGTATGGGAGCCTTAAAATCAAAGCCACTTACAGCAGATATTTGGGTTAATTACATAAACAAGGAATTAGTGCAGTAAATTTCCTTTAAAATACTTCATTGAGGTCTTTGGAGATGATTTAAACAGTGACATATAACACTAAGATGAACCAAAATATGGTTCATATCCATCAATATGTCACTGAGTACCTCAGATCATTACGTTATGCTGGTACCTACTGACAACTTATACAAGTTTCAAATAACTAGCCAAGTGGCTTCTCCTATATATGTGAAGGATCTAATAAATTGCCTCCTTATCTACATGGAAAAATTTGTTTCTGACATGAGCAGTGTCTACTTGAATTTCCCCCTCCATTTCCATCTGTCTTCAAAAGTGTCAGCAATCTTTCTTGTTCAGGACATAGCTGTATATCTGGATGCCTAATGAAGAGCCCGAGATACCCCACCAATCTAAATAAATAAGCCTAAGGACTGCTTTGATCTCAAAGGATTTAGCAACATACTGAAAATACCTAATAATGACAAAGAAAATTAATATAGTATTTGCATACATTTTCAGTCACAATGTAAAGCCTAATCTTGAAGTGTTTGTAAACCAAGCATATCACAAGAAATAGAATTTTCACCAAAAAAGGCTTCCTACCACAGTGCTATTTTGTTTTAACTTCTTTTTGTGATTTTCACTCTGAAAACTTTTTTTGGTTTGTTTTTTTTTTTTGCTGTGGGAGAAAAAGTATACATTGCAACTTTCTATATAATAAACTATTTCCTTTCTTTATTTTGGCAACTTTGTCCCAAAAAATCAGTGCCTCTTGACTGAATGTGGTATGACAAGCCCCCAGTCACTTTAAGCATTAGGGAGTTACTTGCCAGCAGTGCAAGTTCTCTTCTACAGGTGTCTGTTTTATCCTGAGCTCCTCTGCAGGTACTGCAGTGTGTGTGTGTGTGTGTGTGTGTGTGTGTGTGTGCATTCAGACACCTGTGTAGTCAAAGAACCCCTGAGAAAATATTGCTTGGCAATGGGATGCATGTATTGCTCTCTTGAGTACAGTGTATGACAGAAAAATATTTCACCTCTCTCACATCCCCCATCTCTCTCTCATGAAGCCCTCTTTGGAATTAGGTTCTGGACACAAGAGAGACTAGGATGGATTTGTGGGTGCTGTAAAAAAATTAAAGCTCTTTACATATAACAGTAACACAAGGTAAGTAATAATTTTTTTCTAATTTTGGCATTGGCCATTGCATCCCCATAGCACTGTAAGAAAGTGCAACTAAAAAAACTCACTTGTGGAGAGGAAGGGTGATTGATAAGCTGCTGCAGTTGAGAAAGCAGATTCTACTACTGATATCATATTGTGCAATGTAAATCATAAAGTCTGCAAAAGTCTTTATGCAGAAATCAGTCCAGCTTCAGGTAAGGTTAAACTGTGAGTTCCTAGGGTACTACACAAATAGGATGCTTGAAAATTGTGATGCAACTACCTGTTGATAACATGCCCAGATGTGAATGCCTTTTCCACCTATAGTCTGAGTTACACTACTTTTATCTGACCTCTTAAATATCTCAGGTCACTCAAATCAGCAAATAATTTGTATTACAACTAGGAAAATAGGCTTTGCCTTTACAGGATTTGTGAAAACATGATTATAAACTGATTTACATAAAAATTCAGCACAGGGTTTATATGATCCCTGGGACTAAATCCCAGCCATGTATTATTTTCTGATTTAAACTTATAGCAGGCTGAACACTGGTATTTCAGATGCTGTGCCCTTTCTAGTTATAGAAAATTTGCAAAATGAAACATCCATTTGATATTTGACATAATTCTGAACTCTGTAATGGCCATAAGAAAGCCAGTTGCAACCTTTACAAAATAACCTGCGACACAAAATAAAAACCATGCCAGATCATCCTTTTCTCAACACACTTCAGACTCATTTTGTATATAACAGGTTTGTAAACAATTAGAAATGGGTTAATATAAACTAATCAATTAATTTCAAAGTCTGATACAGATGAAGAACTAACCATTTAATTAACTGGGCATTTCCTTAACACATACTGTGCATGGGTATTTTAAATATATAAATTTAGAAATTCTTCAGAGAATCTCTTCATTGAAGCAATTACTATAAACCAAAATTTTCTTGGACATTCCTGCAGAAACTCACAAAAATGCATCAGGACTGCAGATGTTTTTTGAATATCATAAAACTCAATTTATTTGGTAGAAAGAGTCCTTTCAATTCTTTAATATATTTCTAAGCCATAGTTTTCTAGCTTGTGTTTATTTACAGAGGTGACTCAGCCTGACTGCTTATACATTTTCAACTTTTTTTTTCTGGGCACTAAATACAGTTTTATTTTTGTGGGTTTTTTTTAGGGTGAGACTGGTTTTTTTTGTTTGGTTGATTTGGTCATAGTTTTGGTTTTCTGAGGTTTTGGTTTGTTTTGGTTTTTCTTTCTTACTTGTTTTTTCTATTTTACTATTTGTTTTTCTTTTTTAGATTAATTGCATTTGCTTAGTCTCCCTATAAATCTTCCTTTGAGTATACTCTGATTGCAGTTTGTCTGGGTACCTCTGCAGCATCACTTGGTGAGAACACAAGGTCACAGGTTTCCCAGGTACAACAATCCTTTCTGGGCACAGGAGCATTTAACAAAGGAAAGGGG
This sequence comes from Parus major, assembly GCF_001522545.3. NCBI lineage: Eukaryota > Metazoa > Chordata > Aves > Passeriformes > Paridae > Parus > Parus major. Next base: position 102,733,295 of record NC_031768.1, read on the forward strand.
CTCCAAAACTCCATCTGCCCTGGGAATAACCTCACAGAAGAGCTAAAAAGATATTATATTCTGGATTTTTTTTTCCTTTCCAAATAAAATATTGAGTTGATTAAAATCCAAGAGTTGAAAATTCTGGCGTTTTCTCTAGGTTGTAATATAATATAATACCTTCAAACAATCTGTCAGACTTTTCTGAAATACTCTTGAAACAGATACCAACCTTCATGGATCCAACATCAACCTCTTGATAGCCTAAATTTCCAAAAGTCTTTGCTGTGGTAGCCAGCACATGTCAATGTGGGTTTTTTCCACCCAAGTAGATTTCATTTTCATTACTGCTCTTTCCTCCTCTCATTTAGTATATACACATGCAGAATATTTTAATATTTAAGCACATTTTCACATTTTTTCTAGTCCTCCTTCCCCCAAGCCTACAGGTCTCATCCTGCAATGGCAGAGTGCTGAGCAACAATCCCATTGTGTAATGCACCACCAGAAAGTAATCAGATATTATGATGATAAGAGAAATATAATAAACTATGTGGAATAAAGTGAATCATTATCAGTTCTGATCTTCATTCCCAATTTGGAGTTTTGCACTTTGAAGGAATTTATTTCCTGGAAGTACATCTATGATGTAGTATTTAAATGACAGCATCGTTAACAGAAATTATTTTCTTCGTTATAATCAAGTCTATTGTATTGATAACAACTTCTAGGAATATTTAATTTCCATTCAAACATTTAACCACACAAATACCTACTCTCTATGCTAATATGAGGTATACTTTATCTGCTTGTTATGCTAAAAAAGTTGTGTTCAGGGAAAAATATACTGCTCCATAATCCATGTGGTCTCTATTTCATAATTTCTCAGTCTCTGTTTCATAATTTCTCATTGTTAAAATGTTTTATTTGGATTAGAATGTACATTTGATCTTTTTCTGTTTACTTTTTCTTGGTGGAATCTAATATAATCTAAATATTTTCTTCCTCCTTTTCTCTTCTCTCTTTAGAGTGACAAATGTACTTAATGATCTAGATTTCTATCACATTTTAATTTTGCCTGATATCTGTCCTTAAAGATTCCTACCTTTTAATTGGAGTACAAAACAAGAAATCTCAGTATATGCATAATAAAAACTTTTTGCATGTCTTTGAATTAAGATAATAGATGATAAAGTTTAAGTAATAACCTTTTATCTATATACTACATGTAGATACCTATTAATTTTTTACATAATTGAAATAATATTAAATAAATATTTTATAGATATTTGCAGATAATAATTTTGTTTGGTTTTATTTAGAATCCATGTGCTTTTTCCAGTGTACCTATTTTCTTTTTTTTCCTAGAGGAATAAGCAGGTTTGTGAGCAATACATTTTTAACAAATTTTGACAGAGAAACATTAGGAATTGTAATGATCCACGTAATATATTTCTTTCAGTTCAGAGATAAAATTCAATCACTTAAAGTGTGTAAGAGGATATTTATCCTGCTTAGGCTGAAAATCCTAATATATCTAACCATGATGTTGCTGGTGATATTTTCATAATATTGCCATTAAAATTATGTGCTTATAGCCAAGACTGTTGGTTAATTTAAGTTTCCAAGCAAGACTTCTCCACTGTCAGTGGATTTCTTAATTCAAATCACTGTGGTGTTTCTAAACTACAATTACTTTTATATAATTTGTCTAAAAGAATGCACTTGAATTGAAGCCTAGAATGTCCCTGTGAGCAGAATGTGAACAATATTCTGCAGTACTTCACAATAAAAATAATTAACAAATGGGGGGAAGAAATCCTAGCACTTCAGGGCACAGGTGCACTGCTATTAATGGGCAGCACTGAACAGAAAAATAGAACACTGATTTTCAGATGCTACCACGATCTACAAATGATTGTTTGCAAATTTTGTCAATTAGTTTGCTTGCTTAGTTGTGTAGAATTCTGGCATTTAAATCCAGGTGATAAGAGCAGTTCCCAAACTCAGATGAACAGGATGTTTGTGTGAGACTGGCTGGGGTGGAGAGTAGGAAGGCATGACCCAAGCCTGAGCACCTAGAATTGCTGCTTCTTTTCCAAAGGGAGTGACACCATCATATGCATAAATCTAAGTCTAAAGTGGGAGTACAAGAAGGACAGAATGATCCATTAAGCCTCTTTTTTTTCCCCATATGCTGCTTAGGGGCAAAACATAGTAGTGCTGTATGCTAGAAACAGCAAAAGCAATTCGGAATCGGCTCCATAGGAAGAAAAAGTTATTAAAAATGTGTCTTTTTTGTACTGCTTGAAATGTATAATCTGTTTTAAAGTGCTGAGCACAATATAAATGCAGATTGTGCTCGATTCTCCTAACCAAAAAGCCTAGTCACAGCGTTATGACAGCTTTATGACATTTAACCATCATAGCATGTGAAAACATGGAAGAGATGGCAGGTGGGAGGAAGTACTTGATATTCAAGAGAAAATATTAATGGATGTGTCTAAAATGTAACTACTTTTTAACATGTCATGCTTAGGAATATTTGCATAATATTATCCTTTAAATTGCAGTGTGTACATATTAATTTCACAGTGTCACTCCCAATAAGTCTGGCATCTGTACATTCAATGGGCCCAGTCTAGCACACTTGCATCTCTTTATCACAGACATTTGGAGTCTCAATTTAATAAATGAAAATCAAAATCAAGACAACCGAGACAGACATGAAGATTTTGGGGAAAAACTGAAAGATCCCAAGCACATCATGTTCTAGGAAACCATGACTTGCCATGTGAAGGCTTGTCCCAAGCTACCTTCTGCCCCTTCCTCAAATATATTAAATATATATTATTATAATTAATATATTAAATGACTCTTCTTCCTCTGGATAATGCCTGTTATCTAAGTACTCAAAGTCCAAAATCTGTTTCAACCTGCAGAAGAGGTGAGTACAGAACAGTTTAAAAATTGGACTATGAAGCTTAAAAAAAGCCCAAACAGAAAACCTCAGTGATGAAGAACAATAAAGCAAAGCACAATGCTGCATATATGCCCTTAGTGCTTGGTGTTATGTAGTTCCTAGCACATTTTTGCCTCTTCCATTCTGCTCTCTCCACTTTTCCCTAGGAAGTACATCATTAGATGCATGTGAAATGTGGCTGTATTCTTTTTTTCTTCAGTTTTAAAAATATTATGCTTTTTATTCACAGAATGAGTCAGGTTGGAGGGGACCACAGCAGGTCATCTGGTACCAGCTCCCTGCACAAGCAGGGTCATCCCAGAGCACAGGGCACAGGATTGTGTCCAGACAGTTCAGTGCTCAATAGAAATAGACAAAAAACCCCAGAGTTGTATGTGTCTGATCTCATTATCAATCTGAACAAAGTCTTCTCTTCTAGATGTTGGCATTTTGGGCTTTAGTTTGATACCTATTTGCAGTGGGAAGCAGGAATTTTACCACAGATCCTGTAAGCCCAGACTGACAATGCCATGATGTTTTTCTTGTACTCCACGCCCCACCATTATAAGCAAAACCACCCTGCAATATTTAAGGTTTCTACTCTGTTTATTCTTAACAGCATGAAGAGAACATTGCAGTCACTGGGACTCAAGGAGACTAAGACACACATATGAGTATGAATTTGAACACCATCATTTTCAAGCAGGTCCCTGCCACCTTAGATCTTCAGAATGACACATGGGGAGCAGATTTAGACCTGTAAATCTGCCATTCACTGGCTTTAATATGTTTTATAACATAAAATGCTTTGTATCAAATGCTTTGTAAAATAAGCAGCTTCCTCAGAACATAATTTCTTCACAGTGTAGCTTCTATTTAAGAAGAATTAGGTCCATCTGCTAAAAAAACGTTTTGTTTTGTTTTGTTTTGTTTTAAAACCATTATAAAATCTTTAGGACATACTAACATCTTAAAAGCAAATTGGCAGGAAAAAGTCTATAATCTTACTTATTTAATTTATTATAGTTAGTCTTTCCAACAGGGCAGTTGTAAAAGGTTGGAAAATATTTTAACTTGTTCTTATCAAGCTATCCCTCCTCATCAGTTCTAGAATTTTCTTCCTTATTATTTACTTAATTTCATTTAAATAGATCAGAAAACAAAGTTTTTAATACTGTGTAAAAACTATCCCCAGAGAGGGTTAGAAAAATGAAGCTGTTGAGAAATCACAAGAAAATTGTAGAACAGCTGTTCACTTTTGCTACATAATATAAAAATGAATAAAAAAACCTTCAGACATAAAAGATGCTATAATAAAAATAGCATCCTGAAGATACCAGTTTAAACTACAAAATAATACTGCAAGTATATTTAGATGAAATTTCCCTTAAATATTCCAGAAACAGCTACTTAAAGCTAAGCCTTTGGACATATGACAGTTTTTAAGATGCTGTAAAAATGAAGCAAGTTATTATCTCATCCAATTATTCATTTTGAGAAAATGCCAAAGCCACAATAGTTAGGTTTCTGCTGTTCCAAGATGAGGTTTGTAGCTCTCAGCTCCTGTAACTTATGACATTCTACTGCCTGGAGATATTTGAGGGTAAAAAAAAATATCACATACACTACCGCATTTTTACATGTCTGACTAATTTCTAAAAGTAGATTGGAAGCTCTCCAGAATGAAATCAATAAGATGTTTCTGCTGAAATCTTAACACTTCAGATAAACAATAATTTATGTTTCATTTGCTACTTCCTTTTCAAAATAAGAAAATATAGAATGAAGAAAAAAGGCATAACAAGAAATTGCCTTAAAGACTTGCTTTACAATTGTTCAAAAGGTGTGAAATTATTTTTTCAGCCTTCCTTCTCCTTGTAGCAACAATTGTAACAATATTACATTGATGATGATATTAAAAGAAAAGAAAATACTTATATTTGAGTCTTGGCTATTCTTTATTTTATAAACAATATTTGAAGTCTGAAGTTAGAATGAGTCTTTGAAAACATCCTCTTTAGCTACTAAGGCTACAAAGTTAAAGAGAGTGTGAAAGGAGGAGTTCTTTCATACTCACACCCAACTGATGAAGCATTAATGAAATTATCAAACTTTGCAAGACTGATGGCAGGAGAGAAAGAGTTGCCAAGTTTGCTGAGAGCCTGACCCTGAAAGTGGCCTCCTGTGCTCATACTGAAATCTGTCAAAATCTGCCTTTGCTGAAAACAAGAGATGAAAACATCTCTGTCTGGATGTAGCTCCAAGAGCAGAGCCCGTGTATGTGGACGCTGAAAACTTTGTTGGAACTTTGCATAAGGAATACTACAAACATTTTAGCTGGTTAGTTAGCTTAAGGCTCTATGGTTAGACTTTCCCAGGTCTACAGACACAGCACAAAAAGTGACACCATGTATTCCACACACATTAGTACCTATTGTTCCAAGGCTCGTATTTAATTTCAGATGACCTCAAAATAATCTTATTTTCCTTCAAGAAAGGAAAGTGGCAGAGCTGCTTGAAGGGAGACAGGGGTTTGGATCCTGACTTCTTAAGTCTACACAGTGGGCCAGGACAACAGTCCTGATCCAAGAATAAAGGCTGGATTTCCCTGCCCTAACCATCTCCCTCCTGAGGAGTAAGGCACACACTCCTTTTATTCTTCAGGGGAGGTTCCTCTCCCCACCAAGGTGAGATCTGCACAGGAGTGGCTGGGTCCACCTAAACTAAAGTTGTGTTTTAACTGTGTGGGTGCAGGATCTGACTCAGCACACATCAAATATGTGGCCAAAGTGAGAGGGAATTTCTGCACCTCCTGCTAGGAAAATGGAGGTTATATGTGTTAACACCCTGAAGAAAGTCACTCAGGAGTAGGAAAAAACTTGGAGAGATTTGCCATACAAGTTGTCCCCAGGATTTAGTATAGCTGACCAGCAGATATTAATACATAAGAAGAGAAAATGCAAATGAATTTGGGACTACTTAAATAAAAATATTGCAAACAAAAATATAAATGCAAAGTTAATATCAGTTCTGGGTCTTCCATTACTGACATAAACTGAAGAGAAATACCCTCATAGCAAACCAAAATGCCACAACAGCAAAACCCACAAGAGACCTTTTCATAATTGCTTGTACTAAAGTTCATATTATTGCATACCTAATCTGAAAAAGAAACAGCCTAACAAATTAAAATCAATCTCAAAAAAGCACATATTCATATGTTCTTGTAACCAATTAAAACAAAGGGCCCAGAAGAGCTGGGCATTATGAAAAATGTCTCTTCATAAAGTTATTTTCAATAGTCAAAATGTTCATCACACTAATTAAAGAGCTTTTTTTTTTTTTCTTTAATAAAACTCTGCCTTTTAATGGACTTTTTGCCCTCACTCAGAGACTCATGGAATTTTGAGTACAAATGCCTACAAAGCCCTAGATTTAGTGAAGAAACTACTCCTGTTTTTCTTATGGTTGCTAATTTTCAGGGACAAACTGAAATTTCTGATTTCATCTGTACTGATTCTGCATGAAACTCATCCCTGTGCACAGAAAGGAACAGACAGTTTTATGCCATACAAGACCTCAGGATAACAATATAGAAACCAGCACAAGAGATGAATCCTGGGGCTCATAAGTCCAGAACTGGGTTTCTGAGAGAGCCAGGACCAGGTATTTACAAGGAGGTTTAAGTGAAGCATAATTAATAGAGAACCACTGGTTTATTTAATTCCAACTTGTATGCCTTTTGGTTCATAGTTTGTGAATAGATCTCCCCTGTATCTGAGACCTGAGTGGAGAGTAATTAGGTGAATCCTGTGCTTTTGTTCAAGTGTAACACTGGCAACCATATTCCATTTGTGAAAATTGTGCATCCAGTTTTCACTTATGGCTGTTCCTTAGTTTGTGCTGTATCTGCAAGTAATTTGATCTGCTACAATAGTCCTAACTTGCTAAACCCTCTGAATATTTCAAAAAGGCACTGTTGGAGTTCAAAAAACTTCTGAAAAGATTGCCATGCCATTTATTAGAACTTTGTTGGAATATACTTTTAAGATATTTTTTTGCCTCAAAATAGTTATTTATTTTTTATTATTTCATACAGAACTCAAATTTAGTACTTGAAATGAAAATATAAGATGCCACCGGTTGCTCAAGAGATGTAAAATGAAAATATTAAAAATTAAGTCTTTTCCTTTTGCATTTTCTGTTATATGTAATTCCTGTTTCTCAATTTGTGTACTGCATTGAAATTTTGTAATAACAATGCAACCATACTTTTAGACGGCTTTCAAAGCCTCTGAGAATGCCAGTAGCCTGACAAACTTTTAAATACAGCTATTTTTCAGAGTGCTAATTCTTGTAAGAATTGTTGCTGATCAGCAATCTATGGAAAATTCTGTTCTTGTGCAGAATTGCAACAGCAACCCAATAATTCAGTCACCAGGCAGGCATGCAGGCTCACAGCATCCTACCCCACAAATATCAACAGATATTTGCAGGGGACATATCAAAAACATGAATAATCTTTAGAGTACTTTGATTTACATTTTAAGTTGGTAATGAGATATGAGAAGTGCCAGATCAGCTTGCATTTCAATACCAGTGTTAAAGACCAGCGCTGCCCTCCCTGTCGAGCTGCTGATCATCACCCATACTCAGCCAAGCCTGTTACTTCATCACAGACATGTTTGTTAGCTGGGATACAACTAATTCATGGAAATATACAGAATACCTGCATATCATGCTCATGGAGCAGAAATATCTATTTTAGCTCTTTTTTTATGCTTCATAAAGCCTACAAACATCATCATTAAGGGCAAAGGAGGCCATAAACGAAGTCAGTAAGGAGAGCAAACAGTTCAGAGAATCACAGAATCATGGGATGGTCTGGGTTGAAAGGGATCTCAAAGATCTTTTGAGCTTGTCCAGCTTGTATGAAACTTTTTTTGGGGATCTAATGTCTGCCTTTGGGCTTGTTGTCTTGAAAAAAATGTCACTGACTGCCAGACACATTTATCCAGAAACATAGACCAGGCAATCTTTGAGAGTTGTGGCCAAAGAAAGAGAGTATGGAAGGTGCAGGGATGGGGTGGGAGAAAATAATTTATTCACAAAAAATAAAGTTTTGATGATAAATTTTATTTCACTATTTTAATTAAAATAATTTAAAAAAATTGTCCTGTCAAAGATATATTTGGCGAAATCTCTCTAAATTGCACTGATTTTTGTTTCAGAAAAATGGTTAATGATATTTAAAGAAACAGAGACTATTAAAAAATAAATTAAATTATCTATTTGAATCAAAATTATTTGTTTTCTTGGATATCTCATATTGATGAATAAACCAATTATAATTCAAAGTCAATCAAAGTGTTACAATTTCATTACAACTTATATCTGTAAGGCAAACACCATGACAAATTCTGCAGGAGACACTTTGATATAAGAAGAAAAAGATCAGACAATATCAACAGCCATCTTTTTGCTAGAGCTGTTAAAGTTACATTAATGGATTAATTTATTTTTGATATTTATATCTTACAATGTTTTGAACAAAATACCATAATAAAATACCAGAGTAATGGATCTTGGAGAAATGAGTAATTTGGATATGCCAAAGATCCAGAAGAAGACAGCAAAGATCTTGGGGGTGAAAATAATATTTTTTTTTTCCTTCTTTGATCAGTTGTCCAAACTTATAATATGAAATTAATTTGAAAAGTTCTTAAGACTAAGATTTGAAATCACTAGGTATTTTTAAACCAAGATTTTCTCCTTCCTTGCAAGGGTGATTGCAGACTAACTTGCAAACAAAACCCAGGAATATCACACTAGGCAAACCCAAAAGGCAGCAGTAGCTGAAACTGACATCCATTTTTTAAAGTACATAAAAGGTATTGGGAGCAATTTGTCTAAAAAAGATTTCAGGAGTAAATCTAAAGTGATGAAATTTCTCTTTTGTGAACTGAGACTGAGAAAGCTTTTTAAGTGTTGGCAGCACCACAGAAAAACCCAATGTCAAGAAGTTAGAGTGATGAGAAGATGATCAAAGAACAGTTTATCTAAATTAAAGGTGAGATCAACAGTACTGATAACGAGGTAGAGCTATGGACTACTTTAACATAAAATAAGAAAAAGACTTGCAAAGGAACACCATGAAATTATTTACTATTTTGTCTGTGTTTGGTTATTCTAGCCACAGCTAACATATCCCTATGAGAATGCACAAAACTTTTAATCTAAGGCAAACCACATATATATATATATATACTGTGAACATAATATTCCATCCAAAATATCAACTTTAATTCATTTTGTCCATATAATTCTATTAAAAAAAGCATTAAAAATGTATCATATTTGTGTAGGCAACATTAAAGCTGTGCTGCATGCAAATGATGCTGCCCAGCTCCCTCATAATAAAAGAGTTGGACAAAAATGGTGTTTTCTGCAAACTACCTACAACAGCAGCCAGCCAAACTGAAATTTCACAGGTAAAACACACAATTTTTCAGCTACAAATTCAGCCTACAAATCTAGGCACAGTAAGAGTGTAATTTTGCTTTACCTTAATTTTTTGGTACCAATCAAACCAGGTCATTACATGTGATTTCATTAATTTCTGAATTGTATTTTGTTAATTTCAGAAATGGTGTTTTTAAATTTCCAAAGCCATCTCTACTTCCCAGCTGTCACTGGAGCATTGTTTTGCCATTCCCATGGTGTCAAAATACCAACCCTGGAGTTCTCAGCAATCGTTTTTGTTTGCAATGCTGAAATACTGGTAGGTAGAGGGAAATTGATAGCAAAAAGAAGCTCCAGTTGTAAGACTTTGAAAAAAACAAAAATCCCATAAATACCAATGTAAAATGTGATGAAACAAGAAGAAAAGGAAAGGAGACAAACAATTAAAGTTCAAGCATCTGGGAAACGTGGTAAATTTTCTAATTGAAAATTATGGACCTCTTAAAATTTTAACTGTTTTGGTTTTGAGTTTTTTTAATCAAAAACCAACAAAAGCCTTTTCAATATATTTATAATAAATTTTGCAAATCTTATTCAACAATTCAGAACACCAATCTCTCAGAATTAGATGTAAAATATTTGGAAAACATTTTTCTTAAAAAAAAAAAAGACATATAAATAAGTACATTAATAAGCATAAATAAGCATATTTGCTTACCTGGCCAATTGAACAAAATTCACTGGTTGAAGCAGAACATATTGTAAAAGACACCTGCAAAGAGGAAAAAAAGCTTCATTATATATTATATATAACACTATATATATATATTTATTATCAATTTATATTTAATATATTTTTAATATATTTATCTCATATTTTTGATGAAAATTTTAGTAATGAGTGGTTAGTCCTTTATAGAAACTACAAGCAGCAAAATCATTCTAAATGAAAAGCCTCCTAAAATTTAGCAGGTCCCTGTTTGTTCAGACAATTCCTGACTGTGTGGCAGGATTACATTTATAAACAGAACTAAACCCAACAGACATACCAAACCATGCTACTCAAAGGAAGGTTTAAGGGTATCTGTTACATAGGTGGTATCAACTTTTGTGTATTTTTATTCAAATCCAAATGTATAACTATCATAACAAAGGATACTCAGATGTTCAGATGGTGAAAAAAAAAGGCATGTATTTCTCATTAAATGCTCTTTAGGGCACTGAAATATACAGAGTTACTGTACTTTCTATAGCATTTCAAATAAATATAATGTCAAAAGAACATTATTAAGACTGTTATGTGATGAATATTAACATCAAAAAATAACAAGTTTTTATTCTTCTTGAGCAACTTTTATTTCTTCAGTGAGTACAGATTATGCTACAGTTGTTAATCACTTGGTCACACAGTATTTCCATGGGAAATCCTCTTCAGCCCATGCACAGACAGACATTCAAGAAGTTCAAGCACTGATATTTTGTGAAATTTCCTTGATTGACCTGTGGTCTGGAGAGACATTAAACAAGTAGTATTCAAATCCTCAGAGAAAAATATGATAATTTTGCTACGGTCCATATATTCTAATCATGAATGCTTTTGACTGTGTTGCAAAGACTGCACAGCTCAAGTTCAGCAAATTCCTTTGCAGGAATAACATTGTGCCAGATGAGTACCTCGGTGCCAAGAGATCAGGCTGAAAAATGAATACTTAATTTGTGTCACACAGGCTCATTTCTTTCAGAGGACTCAGCATTATACCAGATTTCATATATTCAAGGCCCTGCTCAAAGGTTTCAGTTGCAAAAAAACACCAAGCAAATTGAAAATAATTTTCTTGATAAATAAATATCTAAGAAGTGTGTTTGGATTGGAAATAATCTTCAGAAATTCTGTTAGGAAGAATGATATCTGCCAACCACTATCTCCAGCTCCAGTGCTGGAAGATGCAGATGATCCTCCTCAAGGACAGGGAACAACTGACAGCACATGCCATCCTTTCTTCATACTGGTGTGACAGAAGGGTTTTTTGGGACTGTTTCACCAGACATTTATTGACTCCAAAGAAAGAAACACACTTTCAATCCTGGACATTGGAAACTGAGCCTTATAATTGGAAGTGTCAAAAAAAAAAAGGCTCTTGAAAAGGATTATGGTGACACAGAAACACAGTGAAAGCACCTCTCTACCAGTCATCTGAGAGAGCAAATTTCTGGCATATGGAACATCATTCCATGCATGTGTGTTGGCCAACAAGCCTTACATTTTTCACTAAAAGGGAAACCATTGGCTATGATGCTGAGAATTTTGGAATGAACCAGTAAACAGCAACAAGAAAAGGCACAATGTGCAAACCCAGTCAAATCAGCCCAGTATTCAGCCAACCCTAGAGTACATCTTGCTTAAAGGTTTATCTTTGTTATATTGGCATCTTCATGGTGAAGTCAGGCTAGTTGATCTTAATTCAGAAACTGTGACTTAGGTCAAACAACATTGAACTGAAAGGGTCATGTCCTCACCATTTCCTCAGCCCATCTGCCTGTTTGTGACTTTTGAGAACATCTATCTCATTTCAGGAAGATTTATCATGGGAGTCCTAACCACAGCCCTGGTACTGGATCTGCACCACTGGACTGTGCAAACTGTAAATAAAACAGTTTTTCTGCTCAGATCTAAGAGCAGGAAAAGAGTTTAACAGCAAGAGAATTTGAGCAAATGCAAAAAACAGGAAAAAGATGACTGATGATGGGATAACAGATAAAAAAATCTGGTGAGTGTGCTTTTGCAAGATCTGCTGTACATAATCCTTTATTCTGAAGTCCTACATTGGAATGAGTTTTACTATTAAAAAAACCAACCAAAAAGCCCCAAATCTAAAAACAACAGAAAACACAACCAGAATCTGTTCTGTTTAAGAAAGCCATGTTTGCATGAGAAGGGCTGTCACCATGTGCACTAAAAGACAACAACCTTTGCCAATGACTGTCCATCTCCCTTTTTTCCTGACAGTGTTGTTGGGTCACCAGTTATGTCCCACCAACCTCAATCACTCATGGTTAGACCCCCAAATCAAGCATGGATGCTCTTGATCATTACATTTGTTTCGTATTAGAGACCAAACTATCTTTCCTTGTTAGACTTGTGGGTACTTCTGCTGTTCCTTTCAGTAACAACGTGATGTGCATGATAACTCGCAAGAGTAAACGCACTCATGAGACATGGGATGCACTTTGCAGATTTGGCCAGGTCTCACAGCTGTGATGGCCACTCATCCCTGCTGATGCTGACACTTCTGCCATCACTCCTGAACCAGACAAAATCCCTGAACCCAGGACTCTTCTCAAGGAAAAAAAATGCAGCAGCTCCACTTCACTCATATATTGCGTCACAGCCTGTTTCAGAGCAAAATATACTGCTCACTCCTCCTCAGTTAACTTATCTCTGCATTGCTTAGAGGAAACAATTTCAATTCTTTACCTTCTAGTGAATCACAGTTATCCCCACTTGCTCTGGAGGAACATGCATCATAAAGAGGCTAATGAAGGACAGAGTATTTTAACTTGTGCTGAGCTCCAAGCAAGAAATGAAGCAAGTTTCCCTTTTAGTTTCCAGACACAGTCACCAAATTCTTATTTTCAAATTCAGCACATATGATGTAAAAAGCATCAAGTTACAGGAACAATTATGCAGTTCTAAAGATACAATTTTCACAATCCCTTTAGAGGAGAACAGTGTTTTTATTATCTTTTTATCACTCAAACATTTAAAATTAATCCTATTTTATGCATATTAATTTTAAGTCATAACGAGATTTGGAAATGCATTGATTTCAATGGGAGTTAAGAGCTAAATATCTTTATATGGAGCCACAGCCTCCATCCTATTAAATATCTACATTTATTGTCTGCACACAAATCATTATAAAGCAGGCATTACCCAAGAAAGAACACAAAAGCAAGAGAAAAGCCCAATTAACAAGGAATTCAATGCAATTATGGAAGTTCGGAAGTTGCCTGGGGTGGTGTTTGCCTGCAAATCATTGGGGAAAGATGAAAAGGGAAGAGTTTGTTTCATCCCCACTTTCAAAGTATTATTTTCACTTCAGGTCCACATTGTTAATTTTTAAACCTGAAGTATCAGGACTTCTACAAGTCATGGGTTAGGAACAAAGATGCCATTATTTGGGTTTCTGGGGGATCTTTATTTTGCAACACTCATCAGGGCTGAGGTTACTTTTATCAGTAGCTGGGGTTCTTGTTTGTACATAATTAAACTGGTTTTTTCTGACCCTAGTCCTGTAGACTAAAATCAGCTCAGCACAAACAATCCTGGAATGCACATTTTAATGCCTGAACTTCTTCCATCCCATTCCACACCCATTTATGTGAAAATGGACAAGAAATAAGAACAGAGGGCCCACAGAAATGCACACTAGATAATTAAAGACTTTGGGAAGTATTAAAATCAACCTTATTTTATTATTATTCTGGATTCAAGTCTTCTGATAAAAAATGGCTTTGTACATCCTCCACCAAACCATGGATAAAAGAAATCTATCAGTTTAGATTCCTGCATAAAGAAGTTGTGGAAACAGGAAGCATCTCAGTTGAATACCTTTGTGGTAGCATCAAGGCATTTCAGAACAGCACAGAATTCATTGCACAGTGTTTTTATGGTCTTTTTTTTTTTGTATAACATTGCAATGGACTTCACACACCTTAACACCAGCAACACACTTGTCTGGTTACAAACACAATAACAAATATGTCCAGTGAACTTTGAGGGCTGCAGATTCCTGCCTTTCATCATGCAACTGATTTAACCCCTGTGTCAGCTACCCACAGCTTTCCAGCTTGGAACTGGGCTCCTGTTCTCAAGCTGGGTTCAGATATACCATGATACATCACTCTTGGGGTCATGATGTTTATTTTCCTAGTTTTTATTTGTAGCACTTCCCTGGAATACAACCAGTTAAACCTAACAAGCCTTCCCAGGGTACCCCTGGTGCTCCTCGGACACTGGCAGCTCTACTTAACAAACTTAGGTATTTCAGGAGGAAAAGGCTGATAATACTTGAGGTGGTAATAAGTGCATGCAAAAATAGCTAATAAAATCCTCTAAATTTCATCAAAAATGCTGACAATCATAGAATTTAAATGTTAAAAATAATACCCCTTTTTTAATGCATGTTTCCAGCTGAACAGAGTCAATCTGAAAAGACTGAGAAGTCATATTTAATTAAAAAAAGTCATGAAGAAATCACCTCAGATTAATACCTCACCAATACCTCAGATACTAATAAACCTGGACTGGATAATTCTGTAGGCAAAATGGTATTTTTTTATATTTCAGGTAAATACTAAGGTATGACAGGAACCAAAATCTCTTTCTTTCTCATGCATTTGTGTGATAAAAACCACAAACTATTTAGAGGTATTTTCATTATATCAATTTTCAAATTTCTAAAAAAAAAATAATTTTCTGAATAATAAAATATACTCAGAAGCATAATCCAAAAAAATGAATCAAATGTTTTGTTAAACGGATTTGAGTACTTCAAGTTTTTTGCAAATTATGACTGATTTGGGGGTAAAAACTTAACTCTTCTTTTTCCAGTGAGATCTATTCTACTTTGTAAGGCTTCAAGTTCACTCCAGTCCATAAATCAGGGGTAGAACTAGACTCAAACATTGGCTTTGCTAATTGCAGTCAGGTTCCTACAACAATACACAAGCAATGACAAACTTATCAATATAAAGTTATATAACTGTTTTTGTTTTGTCATTAGTAGTTTCACTCACTGCTACACAAAGAAAGGACAAAGTCTTTTAAGTCTTTTTTCCTCCTAAAATATTTAAACCAGTATTGATTTTAATATATTTGGTAGGGGTTGAATTGCACTGTAAACTCATTTTAGCAGAAAAAGAGAGAAGTAAAAGCTCCACTGCATTTGGAGGAGGATTGGAAGGCACATCCACACCTCCCACTGAGTCAGCATTCCCTGCAGTTCACTCCCCATGGCAGCTACTTTGAGGGGCACCCAGAGCAGATCTAGAGCCAGGCAACACCCTTGGAAATCACCCTCTTCCTCTCCCTTCAGTAGGCAAACAGCAAATTTCTGCTTTCCTCCTGTTCCCTGCAGCTTCTCCTGGGTCTGCAGCGTCTTCCGATGGAGAAGAAATCCCTCATCCAAGTGCTAGCAGGAGGCAAAAATATCCTGTTCCACACTGGTGAATACAAAATACTACACAGGAATAGTAGCTCACAAACTGATCTTAATTTCCTCACTATAGGTGCAGAGCAGCTTCATTAAACCATACACCAGAAGAAACAAAGCACATCCCACTCAGTTCTGGCTTACTACATTAGCATTTCTTTTAGATTAAAAAAAAAAAAATCATCAAAATAAACTACCCAAATAAAAAAACCTGCAGAACAGAAAGCACTATATTAGTTATATATCTACTAGAGTAATTTGGTTAAGATTTTTGGTGCTATTCCAGTTGAGCTTTGTTGTTTGTCTTGTAACATTTTTTTAATGAATGGAAAACTGAATTTCAAGGAACAGAAAAGCCACAAGTTGCATAACAATGGCTGCAAAGTGGATTTTTAAAAAATTCATAATAGGTATAATTAGTCCAACAGAAAATAATCACATTATGTTTTAGTGCATCTTTAAAATGTTCCAGATGTTTTATGCTTTCAATATTTATTAATGTATTTACTTAAATCCTTCATAAACAAGGTTTGTACAGGAATAGTACATAGACCAGAGAGCTAAATGCCAAATTGTTCATTATTTCACTAGTGTGACTGAACAGGAGAAATTTATATTCTGTTTGCTGCTCATCCCCTCAAACAAACCAAACAAAAACCTCAGCTAGCAAATCAATCCGAATGTACTGTAATACAGGAGGTGAGATGGGATGACATGTCACTCTATACTTTTGTTTTTTTCCTATGAAACTGAATGGTCTTAGCAAAGCAAAGAAAAGCACAAAACAAGGAAAAAAACCTCTAATCTCTGAGAATCTCAAAGATAATTCTTGAAAATGTCATCTTCCAAATCCAGTCAGATACTCTCCGTACTTACACTTTATCCTAAAGATTATTCTCTACCTTAAAATTTTGATATCTGTTCTTAGAAAAATTCCAGCTCATCTTTCCTGGTACAGCTCTAGTATTCCTGCTGCTTTTCCTTTTTGTTGACTGCCTCATCTCTCAGGCTTTTTTCACACAAGTCACATCCCCCACCCATAACTATTTTTACATCAGGAGCCTGTTGCCTCCATGGCCAAAGACTTACTTACGATGCAGTTTGTGCAATCCTGACTGAGGAAGAAGCCGTGGTTCTGTCGCCCATGGGCAGCCTGGCTCCCTCTCACAGCCAGCCCCAGCTCTCCTCCCGGGGCCCAGAGCAGACAACTGCAGCTGGTGGAATTTACAGCACCACCGTGACCTCTGCCTTTAACCTTGAGAGAGCTCTGTTATCTCTAGAGCACCCTTCTTCCTTCTGCTAATACAGACAGAATCCCTGCAGAGGTTTTTCAGCTGGAGAGAAGTATTTCAATAATTGTTCTTCTTCTTACTATTCTAATACAGAAATTTTCTCACACAAAATGTTTGGGTTTTTTTTGCTGCACACTAGAAATGTTCTGATTTCTAATCCTTCTGTGGATGGATCCACAGATGTCCTCTGCACAACTTCATCCACAACATTAGTGTTTTACTAGTTAAATACAATAAATTGACATCAGTATTTCAGTAGCTGCTACTGTTACTATCTCCCTCTTCTCCAACATATTCTCCCTCTCCTTTTCCAACTCCCCTTTTATGTCTTGAGTTATAGCAACAGAAGAAAAATCCTTCTGTTGTTGCATTCTGTTGCCTGAGTCTCTTCCATTTTTTGTTCCTGTATATCTGACTTCCAAAAGAAGCATCCATGCTAGAAATATTGCCCCTTATAAAGTACTTGTGTTGCTCCTCTACTTCCTCCTCTATGAATGGAGAATTTTCTAAGAGCTTTCTCTCATTCCTTAGCATCTTCTTGGACCAAGCAATTCAATAATTTTCAATGTAGGTCATGTCAAGGCACAGCTCACAGAACTGCCTTCCTCCAAGAAGTGTCTCTTGGCTCTTGCACAAGAGCAGTTCAGTGCATTGCTGATATTTCCATCCTCTAAGGTGCATTGGGCCTCTGTCTACCAAGATATTAATGAATCCCTGGTGCATGGATACAGCATAATATACACATTCCAGCCTAAACTGTGCTTTGAGGTACTTAGACAAGCTTCATTGCTATATAAGCCAAGCACTTAACAAGCTTTAGGTATTTATGCCCACAACAGCCCTGTAAGAGATCCCTATTTTTACCTGATGGGGAACTGAGGCATAGGAAAACTACTTATGCTACTTAACATCAGGATATCTGTGATAGCTCAGGAACCACGACTAAGTCTCTGATAACCCAGACTATCTGTCTAGGTTACTAGAATGCCAATCTAAAGACCATTCCTCCCACTTCCTGAGTGATAAGGGTTCAGAAAATCTTATGCAGATTTTCTCCTGCTGCCCTTGGAATATTCTGTGCAGAAATGAGCTGTCTTGTCTGGCTTGAGAACAAAAACTGGAGTGTCTTTTCCTCCCCCTGTATACCTTTAGATGGAAATTGGTGAGCCAGTAGTATTTTGCTGTGTGCAGCATTTTTATGTCTTTCATACAAAAATTTATGTTCCTATAGCTATTAACATATGCAGTTAAAGAAAAGCAAAAAAATCCAGAATAAAGGGGAGAAGAAAGAAACATACTATGTGTGGTTTCTGTACAGAATTCCAAAGCAACTGTGAAATCCATGCTATTTTATGTACCATCTTATTTCTTCTAATTCCTTGGGAAATTATGTCCTGTTGCACCATACTGTTCAACACCCTTGGTCAAAGCTTTCATCAAATAGGGAGCAAAAAATAAAAATTCTAAGCATTTCTGTATTCAGGACAGTGATACCCACTTTCTCTACTGAAGACTGGGATTTTCTCTCTGCACCTGAGTCTGTTTAAATGAGATAGCTGCACTATATCATGAAGAAATACTGCCTACATAGAGATAGCAGCCAGAGGTAGCCACTATGACTTTGCCAGTACAACTCCTCAGATATAGAGTTATTACAAATTATTATCTCTATCAGACAGGTAAGTCTGCTGAAGTGAGGGGAAGAGACAGGAGAATGAGGAGGAAAAGGTGATGAAGGCAAACACTACTTGTAAATCATGTGCCTAATGCAGACAAAATCATAAATAAAAATGATTTCCAGTGAAGCAGTAAAACTGCAGGAGATAAAATGTTTTTGTTCCTCATTAAACAAGATTTCTGTTTCCTAGGACTAAAACTGTAAAACTTCTATATCCAAGCTTATATGAGCTTCAAAAAAAAAAACCAAATATTTTTTTCCTAAATAGCAGCAAGTTTATTAAACAGGATATCTGCTTCACTGATACTAACTACCTTCCACATCCCATGTATTGAGCTAGTCATCCTCAGTCTATTGTTTATTCTCTAAGCTTTTCAAGGTAAGATGAAAATAATACCTGACAATGGGGAGTCCTTTTAAACAACTGCATCTATATTGGTTGTTTGGTCCTGTTCCCATAACAAAGCACGGTTTGTGTACAGCTGAAACATCTCTTACCTAGTTCACTTTATCATTTATAACCTCCTAAGCAATATCAGGAACGTTGAAAATACCAGCTTAAAATTATATCATAGGAAGAGGAAAAATGGCAAGCTGTGATCCAGGGAAGAAATAACTATCTTCCTAACTCATTTACTATGATCATGAAACTGTTTTTTATACAAGAGTAAAAAATATTACTGTAATGATCAAGAGGAAGTTTTGAGATCCATTAACACCTATAAGTACTGTAGCAGCAAATATTCTTTATGATAATCTATAGGAGCACCACTGCTGCACTGCTGGGGACACATTATACTTTTATAATGTACAGAGACACATTATATTTTTATAATGTACAGACAAGTGAGTTGTACCAATATATGTTATCCCTTGTTTCCATGTACACATCAGAGCCCCATTGTCCATTTATGTATAATAGATCTAGATGAAATTAGCCCAACTCATGGATGTGTCCCAAGCTGCAGCTTTTAAACTGGGCCACACTAAACCAAAAGAGAAAAAAAAACCCACTTAAACATTTAAAACAAGCATGCATGTTGTGCAGTCTGGCACAATTAAACCATAACACAGCCATGGATGGTATTCTCAAGTACCAATGCACTAAAATATATCTATCTAGTTTGATATATCTTACAGATGGTGATATTTTGCCACAGCAAGGAGATCTTGGCAGGGAAGCACAGAAAACAATAAAAACTGAAGCTTTTACAATGGGATTTTCAGAAACTGGCCTCCATGTTTGAAGATAGTCTGGAAGTAAAGCCTTTAATTTCCTCTGTAGCTGTTGCCAAGAACACAAAAAGCCTTGAAAGGAGGAGATGAATGAAGTGGATTGTGGAAGGTAAGGATTTGCAGCAGCAGGATTGTCTGGTGTTGTCCCATGGCAGAGGAGACACTGAAGTTTGGTCTATTTGCAAAAATCTCAGACTACTGAAAGTAAAGCTAACTACTAATCCCCCCTCAATACATTTGCACAGGCTAGTGCTCTAGGGTACTCAGCCTTGCAGCACTCACAAAGTCCTTGTAGAAGTGCAGTCACATCTTTGTGACTTACGATTAACTTTCTGTGATTCCTATTTATTTACAAAACAACCTTAAGAGGGCCAAGGAAAAGGAGATTGTGTGACTCAAAACTAGCACCAAGAAAAAGCTGGACCTCAATCAGCAAAAGGTTCTCCTTGCTTCCAGTGTGACCCAAACATTGCTGCTGACCCCTTAGAAAAATTCCTGTCTTCTGCATCTTCATCCTTTGTTCACTGGGGGTGGGGGCTGCAGGGGCAGAGGCCAGGGACAAGGGGTTGCCAGGGCAGTGTGGTGCCAATCTCTCTCCAGCCCCTTCCTGCAGCTCCCAGTGAGGTCCATGTGGGATAGTGGTTGCTCATTCCTGTTGCAGTAGTAAGATTTTCTCCTAACACATTCCCACTCCTCCTGGGAGAGAGGAGCCAGAAGGCATGGTGAGTCACTGCTGCCTACCTGCATGTCCTGTGGAAGCACCACTTTGCCTCATCCTCCTCACAGGAGAACTGGTAAAATCCCACGTGATGCCTGAGAGATTTCCACTTTCCAGTCTCTTACTGAAAGCAGAATTTTTCCTCTAGAAAGAAGAGCAACTGTGCACAGTTTGGTGGTTTTTGTGGTTTGGTGGGCAAGGCAAACATAGGAAGAAGGCCTCCAGCCCTCTGTGGTCTTCCTTGACATTCTGACCAAAAGCTGCTGGTAGCCTGTCAGATATCACAAGATAAACCCAAAAAATCTTGTAGGATTTAAAAACAGAGAAGAAAACATATGCATATTTCTGCTCATGCAAGGCAGTACACAAGCAAGTGGGGAAAAAAAAACCCTATAAGAACTTCCGAAGTTTTTATTCATTTTTATCTATTGGTAAAAGAAACCCACTGCACTATCATTAAGAGGAAGGTCTTTGGTTTGTGTGCTCCAAAAGGTTCAGTAGTCCTTTGATCAAATAGGACTGGGAATCACTGCTATAAAGCAATCATCATGGCAGCAGCAGAGAACCTCTCCAGTAAATTAGATCTTCACTATACAGCACCAACTCAACTGAAAGGAGTTATTTGCTCTTCAACCCACTCTTTAATGTGGGTTTTTTTTCCTTTTAAAAATGTTGATAGACTGAAAGAATGTTTTATAACCAGCATTCTGCTGCTGGTAGTGGAAATACTTTGTGAAGACAAGCTCTGGAATCTGTGTTGGGAGATAGTCTTTCCTTTAAGATACTCATTTACTGAGGATAATATTTTTGAAAGCCAGCTCATCATATCACAGCATTTCTCTTTTCATTTTCTTGACCATTTTATGTTCAAATAAAATTGTTCAAATGATCTCATCAGCTCCTGGTTTTTTTTGAGGTTTTTTTTTTACATTTTTAGTTTTTATCTTTATTTTTATTCTATTTCTTAGGTCCTGAAATAGTAAACATTACTGTTATCATAAACAAGTAGCCGCCCTGTTATTTGTCCATAAGCAATCTAGTCCCACTTTCCTTGTGACACGTCCTAGGTTAAGGAAGAAAGATAAAGGTTAAATGAAGTAATGAAAAAAGGGATTTTTTATCTTGATTTTAACCTACATGAGCTCTTCCCAACAGCCATTGGACAGCCCTTCATCTTCCAGGCTGTAGATGCTTGCAGGAAAACACTGCCCACAAGGCAGATGGGCCCAGCCACACTGAGCAGGGTGGTGCACATCACATACTGAGACACACAGGTAACAAAGGGGGGGAAAGCTGCTACTTTTTTGTGCAACACAACATGAATGCCTTAAAATCTGCCCAGAGCTCATCAGAGATGGCTGGAATTCCAATACTTTCTCCAGTGAGTTGCTCAATACCTTTTTCCTCATTCTGCAGTAGATGAGAGCTTTTTAAAAAATGAGCAAGCATGACTCATTTTTATGACCAATGCACCATTCGCAAAACGCTTTCCAACCAGATTGCAGTTCAAATAAGACATGTGTATTGTTGCAAAACAAAATATGCTGGCTGAACAGAATGTATTCATCTATATTAGTTTTTCTTTCTAAATCCAGCACACTGGGAGCTAAATTAATCTGCTGAGTGCTAAATTCATCTACTGAGAGCTACTGTAGATTCAGGGAAATGTTTTGAGTGCTGTAGCAAACAAGTCTCCCTCACTCAGGAGCCCTCTGTGGGCTGTTAGTGTTTTAACCATTTTGTCTGCTTCCAAGCAAGGGAGCAGCTGATAGACAAGGGAAATGCTCATTGATTTGCAGGGGCAGCACCACAGCCAATCAGCCCTAGAACGAGGCACAAGCACGAATCTCTCCAACTATGCATATTTATATGCAGCTGTCGTATCTCCAAGTCTCCAGTGAATACTGAGTGCTTGTGTGGCCACCAAGACACACAATGCTACCCTGCAGCCTGTTCTCACTTCACTGTGGTAGGGGAAGATGGAATATGCAGAAACACATTTCATTTTCCCTGGCTTGGCTACCCCAGGAAATTACCTAATACAGGTACAGTGTAACTGCATAAATTCTTAATCCAGAGGCATTTTCAAAGGGCTAGAGGAAATAAACATCTTGCAAAAATGTATTTCCAGTAGGGTAGGCTGAGCCACAACAATTTTTACAACAAAAGCGTCTTGCCAACAGCATCGAAAAGGCCCATGGTACTGAAGGAAGGGTAAGGGAAAGAGCCTTCCCTGGTGCTACCGTGGTGATGCATGGGCAGCACCCAGGGATGTGTCTGTGAATGGGACTCCTCAGCTCAGAGCTGGGGCACAGAGGTTAGGAAGAGTGTCAGGGTGTTTTCCTTTTGGTTTAGCGAACTCCAGGACTTGAAAACATACCCCAAAAAGAGAGGTCTGTGGAGCTGAGAGCAGTCCAAGTAGAGATGCAGGTAGAGAAATTGCTCTGTGAAAAGGAAAACCCAGCAATCTGACACTTACAGGGAGGTTGGTGAAGTAAATGTACCAAGGATTCAGAGGGGACTGGCTAATTATTTTATGGTCAAGCCATTACTTGTTTACTGAAGTAGAATGGTATTTAAAGCTGTCTCTTACAGTCCCCGGGCACGCAAAGCTTTTGCAGACTTCTATCAAAACAAAGAGCTGGAACTCAAACTGTGCAACATCCAAAAGGAATTGAAACAAAACCCACAGCCTCTGCATACAGGTGAGAGGGGCTGCCTCTGGTCTGGCTGCCCACAACTGGCAAATTGGCAAATCCCTAGAGGAAAGTCTATCCTGGGATGAATTCTCCTGGGGTCCTAGATGACACATAAAAATCCCTTCCCTTCTCTGCCTGCTGCTCAGGCAAAGTCACACTTGCAAACCCTAAATGTTGAAATATAAAAGAATTACAAGCTGAAGCCATAAAGAAAAATCATACATATATACATATATATATGTAACATCTCACTGTGTTGCTGAGAATACTTACATTTGCTACTTCCTTGCAAACAAGCCATACTAAGACATAAAAGGGGGAAAAAGAGAAATGGTATTTACAATTGAAAAATAGTACAATTAGGGTTTATTTATTGTAGCAATCACATATAAAGTTAACTCTTACTATGAAATTTTTCTCATATTTTCAGTTCCAAAGAACAATAGAAAAAGGCTTCTACTAAATGCCAAAAGAGAAATCTTCTACCTAGTGTATATAGGCTAAATAAAACTGCTTATCTGAGAAAGATTGTTATAAAAATCTGCATTATTATAAGATCAAACTCCAAGTGGTATTGTATCAAAATGATGAAAATCTTGTATGGATCAGGAAATGAAGCAAATGGACCTATTTTATCTTCCAGTTTATTACTGAAAATGGGTTTTACAATTTGCTGTGCATAGTTAAAGTGCTACCCAGACAAATTACAGCTGCTCTTTTAACCTGAACATGAGATGGCACGGTTCCAGCCAATCTGAAGTATGGTTTCTAGGCAGGATGTCAAATCTCAGCCCCCTGGGTTCCAGAATGATGGATTGAACCTTGAAAGTTGCAACAGAGCAGCATATGTGATTTCTGTACTGTATTTTGATCACTCATGAATATATTAAAACATGTCCATGCATGCTATTCAAAGCTTTGGTTTATTGCTTTAAACTATAATTAAAAAAAAAAAAAAAGAAAAAAGAAAAAAAGGAAATAGGTAAACAAACACGTACTACATATGCAATGCTAATTTAAAGGCAAAAGAACTGTTTATAAATTTGGGATTTTTTCTTTGTTTACTGGTGAGGACATTAGCTAATGATGCCATGAAATGGCACCATTTTAGAAGCCATGCCTCACATGGCTATCAGCATACAGTGCCTATGAATTAAAAAAGAAAAAAAAAGAAAAAAGTGATTAATTTTTACATTATCAACTACTGCTAGTACATAACAAACATTTTAAAAGCAGTTTTTGGCATGCAAATACACTATCTATATATCTATATAAAGTGTTAGATATCAGACACACTCCTCCACCTGCTCATTCTGATGCTCCAAATGTGTCATAACTCCATTCCCTAATTTATTTTCGTCTCTTCTCTATACCTTTTACCTTCAAGAACAGTTTCCCTGAAAAAACTATGATTAATCCAAGGAAAGATTTATCCCAAAGTGCCCCTTAGAAAGCTAGGGGAAGGTGGAGCTTACCAATGTCATGCATGGAAGCTGCTGGGGAGTTCACCCTGACTGTGTGCTTGAGGAGAAGCTCCTTGGGCAGGAAAGTCCCCTGCTCTGTGCTGAGTGTACCTGACACAATGAGGGGCTCCAGGCTCAGGCTCTGAGTGCCACACCAGTACAAAAATACATCTGTTAACAACATCATCATATCACACTTGGACCCCAGTGAAATCTTTAGCTCTCCACAAAAACACACACCAGTTTCCAGAATCAGGGACAGAGCGCAGCTCCTGAAGTACTGGGGCAGCTTCCAGGGGAAAACACACTTTCAATGGAAGAAGACCAAAAAAAAAAAAGTGGAAAGTCAACATGCATCAATTTTATGAATGATTTGTGCAGCTCAGCATTTTAAAAAGGTCCTAATTTATGTGCTTTTCAGCTGGTTAATGTCTACCTCTAGGACATGGTTTTAAATACAGTATTAACATTGTGACTTTTCTGCTTTTTCAACTTCTATGGTTTTACTCTTCAGAATCCTCTTGTTTTTGATGACAATGAAAAAATACTTTGATTTTTAAATTAGGAAGAAAACTGTCAAGTTCTGTTTTAAGGTTGGCTTTGAATACTCCCCTAAATACATATTATATATACACTTTATATCGTAAGTAAAACTAATACCATTTCCGAATCTGTTTGATTTGTGTTTCTGTAAGACTATTATCTTACAGTCTCCTTCATTTTTTAAAGTTATTACATTATCCAAGACTGTATTACAGATTCACACAGAAAACTGAGGCAGGAAGGCACCTCTGGAGATTGCCTGGGCCAAGTCAGCTCAGACTGGAGCAGGTTGTTTAGGGCTGTGTCCATCAGATTTTAAATACCTCCAAGGATCCAAGGCCCAAGACTCCACAGTCTCTCTGAGCATCCAGCTTCAGTGCTGACCACCCCCAGCTATAAATATATGGGTTTTTTTCAAATTGCCTTTTAATAGAATCGTTAATCAACTTTTCACTGAATACCACTGAGAAGAGCTTGGTTCCATCTTCTGTACAGTATCACATTAGTTTTCTACACATATCATGCACATAATGTGCTGTATTTAAACATCAGAAACCAAAATGGCTAAAGTCCATAGGCTTGCAAACATGCCTTTCCATCTTTCTAGTTAACTTCTAGCATGCATGACATCAAGAACAAAAAAATAAGGAAACGAATCAAGATGTTCTAAATTAAAAAGAAAGATGGCAGAAATTCTCATTATCTTAGTCTCCTGATCTTTGCTCATAAGTATGCACAGGGAAACCAGAAATGACTGGGTGAGATTCAGTTTAGATCCTTGGGGTTTAAAAATATCAGATTTTTTTTGTAAGTTTCAAAGGAAAACATTGAGATTTCTTTAAAACCTAAGGCATTTCAGGTGTGAAAAATAAGCCCTTTAGGTTTTCATTTATTCTTCAAACAGCACTCTGGACTACAAAATAGGTTTCAAAATTTTACCATACCTAAAGTTTCTAACATCATTGTTGCCACTGAACATTCCAAAAGAAGGGCTATGAAGAAATATCTCTTAAACTGGAAGTAGAATTACATTGAAGTTAAAAGGAATTTGCAGTCAATTTGAAAATTAATTCAATAGATGCCTTTAAAAAAGTAAGTCACATTAAGTATGTGACTGTCAGGCACTACTTGAAATTTGCAGTCTTTTGAAAGTTTGTATTCTTGAAACTTGATGATTTTATTTCCAGAATAGTGGCTACCAGACAAGCTGCTACATCACTTAGCAGTTCACTTTTTTCTTAATGTCCTAAATCTATGTATGTTGCCAAGATATGCAGCCCACAAATAAATCTACCAATGGGGTTAGGTAAAGCTAATTCATCAGCTATAACTTTTGACATGATTATGCTAATGCTAATTATGACATGCTTATGATATGTTAATTGATTATGCTCTATATGAAAGATAATTTTGAGTGAAATCTGTCTAACAGAGGTTGCCCCTGCTCATGGCCAAATGAATCATCATGAATAAATGACCTCCACAGTTCCCCAACAATGTCATGAATTTGTCTTTTATTTCTAATTAGATATTTTGATATTTTAACTGGCCAGTTTTCCAGGCCTAGGATCCTACTCTTTATCATCCTCATGCTCAATTTGGTGCCAATTGCTGAAGATTTCTTTCTTAGTTATTTCATTCTTTGACATCCTACAAAACTGAGATGCCAAAGCCTTTACTAAAAGTTAAAGCAGAGAGAACACAGCATCAGCAACTCCTTCAAACAGTTTTCCCACCACTTTTGGAAAACAAAAGGAAACCAACCCAAGAGCAGAGAACCATGGTGCCTGTTCCATCATCAGATACTCTGCTAGGAAAGGCACAAGTGGCAGAGGATGGATCCTGCTGTGATACAGGCACAGGGACCACAAACATTTCAGCCAAGGCAGGCCAAAGAGGCAGCTTTCCTCTGCCTGCCACAGACTCTGACTCAGGCTATTACTTATCACACCCCAGCAATGAAATTTTGACTCTGCTGAAATAAATGGCAGAACTCTTGTTCAACAGGGCCAAAATCTTGCCTAAGTTTATTACAGATTTTATGGCAGTGACAAAATCTGATATCCTATTACCAGACTCTTAATGTACCAGCTGCCTTCCTGTTTAGGATCAGGCCTTACCATCATGTTTTTCCAATTATTAAATAGATATTTGTAGCCATAAAAAGGGAACCAAATAGAAAACAAAAAGGAAAGCAAAAATAAAATAAAAGACTGCTGCTGACAGTTAGCATATATGCTCAAAATACAACAAATGAATTTTCCAGTGTAAAGCCACCAGTTTATTTCCAAAAGGCTTCTTTTCTTGGGATGGAAACTAAGTTCTCTTTTGTCTTTTTTTCCCTTTATATTTTGTTTTGTTACTATTCATTATCATTAAATTTCCTGTAATTAAAATTGCTGAATTAGAAACACATGACTGCTTATGAAGCCAATGTTTCTAAACATACTGAAATCCCAGAACCGTGTTTAGCATGAAAAAGCAGATCAGCTTAAATTATTGCTATAGGATTTATGAAAACTTAGCACAGCTACAAGCTCTATCTGCTGCCCAACCTGTACCTGTAAATATAAGCTCTTCACAACTTGAAAGTCATCACACACAGCACGAAATTATAATTTAAAAATTAAACTCCCAAAATGTGTGCTAATTTGACTTCCAAGAGTCCATATAATAAGTTCAGGATATCCATTAGTTTAAGCTGTCTTGAAAACACTGATTTTTATGAGAAAAAAAAAATCAAGAAAACACTGCTAAAGCAATATATAAAAATTATATACACACCTCACAGCCTCAGTAATTTTCCTGCCACTCCCAAATGTTTATATAGTTTGTTTGATGATTTAGCAATTACAAATTGCAGTTTATAATGCATTATTTATCAAAACCTGTGCCTGTTGGAGGTTTTTAGCTGCACCTTATACCTGCAGACCTAAAGAAGAAATACTTATTTTTTTATATCACAATAATGAAATGCTAGAAATCCTTTACAAGTAATACAACAGGTTCTTTAAAAAAAACAGAGAATCACTGTTCCTGGAGAGAGATGCTGCCTAAAGATACTTTAAATGTGCTCCCAGGTTCTGATGAGGCCAGATTGTTCTGAAAGTCATTCTGCAGCTACACAAGGGCAATTCCAACCATGTCTGGTTTTCACCTCCAGTCCCATCTCTGATATGAAGCAGAGCTCTTCCTGTATTATCTGACTGGCATTCAGAAAAAATGCATTACAGAAGGCTTTGCAGGATGCCCTTTGTGTATTCATAATGAGCAGAAAAAAGAGGGAATGAACTTTATGTGGGAAGAGCAAAGGACAAGCCTTTGAGTGCAAATCTACTTTTCAACTCTTATTTTATGTGCTTGGGCTATTTTTTGAAAGACACAAAATCGTCAGCTTTTGGATCCTGCATAGGATGAGCACTGTAGGTGTAAAGCACAACCCAACTTCTACATTTAGCTTTGTCCTTCAGATGGAATATTGACATTTTCTTAGATTTATAATAGAACTTATAATGATGTAGGAGTTGGTCTCCAGGAATAAAAGTGCCTAAAATGTATGCCAAGATACATAAAGGAAAATCTTGCTATGTATAAACTTCCAGCAAATATCATGGGACAATATGTTCTCTAAGACACAGAACTTGTTCTTCCCAGATTAAAATACAGAAGGTATTGTTTGGAATCCTGCAGGACCGTCCCTAAATAAAAGGCAATGCAGATTTCAAAGCATAAGGAGACTATGCACTGCTTCAGCTCTTGGAGAATAAAGTGAGGTGGGAATTTTGAAATTTATTTCAAGCCACTGATGAGAATCCTCCTCTAATTTTCCTCAAGCTTAATAGCACAGGTTACAAGAGCTCAAAACAAAGGGCAATGATTTTCCTATAGCTTGGCTTCCGGTATCTAATTCAGTTATTAAGAAGGCACATTTCCATATCCATCAATGGACAGAGTCTTTTCCAAAGGTAAATTCCAATTCCCTCATTTTCTGTAGTGTCTTTTAACATCAGGTTATGGAAATATTTACCAAACTCTCCAAGAATGGGTACCTAAGAACAATATAACAAAATAAAAGATTTCAATGAATAATTATTAATTTCTACTTCTTTGTCTCCACTGAGGGTACAGTAAGTAAACTTTTAATCCTAGAAACCACAGGAAATGTTTTAAAAGCTACCACTGAACTATAAGAGTAAGAAATGAATTTAAAATGTTAGAAAATGCTCTGTGGCATGAACAAAGACAGACCCAGCTGAATGAAAGCATTTTAAGTAAAAGACACAAGGATCTCATTTAATTACCTGCATAGACATAAACTTCAAATAACATAATTGAACAGAAAAGCCTTATGCCACTTCTTTATTTAAAAAAAAAACAACAAAGCTATGTCTAATAACCACTATTAGCAAAACCTTTGCAAAAGCAAAAATGGTCAGTAAATCAAGAGAGAAGTACCTAGTGCATGTGTGATGCAAAGATTTCCAACATGGAAAAAGAGGCAGAATTACCACTGGGAATGAGCAATAGGAAGGGATAGAGCAGAACAAACCAAGATGGAAGCAGGACAAAAATTAGATGCCCCATAGTGGTGTTACAGGGAGCATTGGACAGTTTCAAAATCAAGGAAAAATCACTTCCCAACAGGATTTCAGAATGAAGATGTGGCCAACAGAAAAAAAACCAAGTGTGATACCACTACAGATTTCTACTATGGCAGGTAGATTCATTTAATGCTGAATTTTAATGCTGAATTTTAAATGCACCATTCTTTTGGAGGTATTGCTCTAAAGAAAAACAAAAGTAAGAGCAGTAGCTAAACAATTATGGGGAAACAGAAAAAGAAATTTATAAAAACCCTATAGGAATTATATACAGAATTTTTTTTATTTCAAAACGGAGTTCTTAAAGACCAAGGCCTTTTGCTTGCCTGCTGCTAACAAAGTGGTGAAAATCATTTTGATACTGCTTTTTTCTTCTCAGAGGTAAAGCCTGAAGTGTTTGATCATCAGCAGACCCAAATAAATGAAAATCACCTGTATAACAAGACCACTATTTCCTCCTCTCTGCTTCTCAAGGAGTGCACTGGAAATAAATCCTTTCATCTTTATTCTGGTGTATTTTCCACCAGGGTATGGTGCACACAATCTTACACAGGTCATTTTTCTAGCTAATGTGATATCATATTAAACTGCTGAGAACAGTTGTTACACAGTCAACAGAACAAAAAAATCAGAGTCTGTTTTCTTGTTTTAACTGAGACTTGGGGTACATGTAGATAGCAAGAAGAAAACCAGAAAGCAATGTCCATAGAAAAGATAGAAAACCACTGAACTTTAGTAATTAAATAGTTAAATTAATAGTACTTTAATTGTAGGATAATGGGCCTGATGCCTCCTCTTCTGTTTTGTTAATATTTTTTCAAGTATTTCCTATATTTTCCATTGAAAGCTGTTTTCCTGTTTTCCATTATGTCTCATTATCCATATTGTGTGTGAGGGTGAAAATGACTTTGGTCTGACTGGAAGACTTGATGTAAGATGACACATGATTCCCTCCAGGACATTTTAAAAATTGTATATCTGAAAGCAATATTGACATTTTACTTGAGATTTGGTGGGCAGGGGGAAGCATATTTCAGGTTCTTAGTACCAAAAATCTTGGTTTTATTGTTTTGCAAAAATGCCACCTCAGAGATGGAGTAATGCAGCAATTTCACTTCTAATTTCATCCAACAGTTTTTCTGGTCTGAGAGCTGTACATCATCAGGCTCCCATGCCACCATAATCACTTCCTAGGCTGTGTAATTCCTCACCCCTTACTGGCTCATTACTCAGGAACACACTCTAATGAAGGATTCCAGTTTAAAACACATTTTTCAGCATACACTTCTCGGATGGAATGTTGCATTGGTTTGTAACAGGAAAAATGTCAGGGACCACAGATGTTAGATTTGGGTGTGCTCTGAAAACTTTGAAATCTTACCCAGGATTATCCATCTCCTTGTGGTGTCCCTTCCTCCTCTCCCCTTCATAACTTTGGTCACAACAGATCCCTATTTGTTTCCTTCTCTGCCCCTCAGTTTCTACAATCTCATCACAAGCCTGACACCCTTGTCCTTCAAATCCCACTGTAAGCTCAGATTTCTAAATTCTGATGCCTTGGATACTGATCCTCTGTGAGGTTTTTTGGCAATAACAAGTCTTCTCAAGATTTCCCTTATTTTTAAAAGCAATATAAAAATAACAGTTTGCCACCACAAAAAAAAAACCCAAACAAAAAACAACAAAAACCCCCCAAACCCCAAAAAGAGCAAAAAAAAAGCAAGAAAAAAATCCCTTTGAGTTAAATACAAACCCAGCACAAAAGAGCAGCAGCAAGATCAGATACTGTCTCTGATCTCATTCCTGCACTGATTGTATCATAATTTTGACCTTGTTTGTCATCTTGAGTTGCTCAAATTGAAGTTTTCAGCACCTTTGCAAACCAACCACACACCAGAAAAAATCAGGGTGCAGGCAACAGCAAATGTGTTGTCTAACATGTGAAAAAAACCCACCTCTGCTGAATTCAGCAGTGAAAAGCTGAAAAACTTGTGAGGGCTATAGCTGATAAGGAATCAAACAGTTTATGAAATGAAATTGTTTGTTTTATTAATTTTAATTTTTTTTAACCAAAAGAAACAGAAAATTTTCTACCTGAGAAAATGAAAAGATAAAAGAATTTTCAAAGTCCACACCGCTTCAATTGGATTACACTGCTTAAAAATAAGCAGGTACTGACTAGAAAACCTCTTTTCCAAGATTCCTCTTGACATTCTGTGGTACTACTATATAGTCTCAACATGATGAATTTTACTAAATTTACATCCAACTATGAACCAGGATCTGGTGATCAGTTGGTCATGTTTTAATGTTACCTAGATATGTCTTTATGTTTGTCTTTAACAGCAAAGAGTTCCATTTGCCTTTGAAAACTCCAGTTTTCAGTGCACACAGAGATTTTAGTGCACACCTTCTACTCAGTAGCCTCACATTTCCTCCTGATCTGTAGGTAATATGAAACCTGCTTCTACCTAGATTTTATTTCTAAGATGCTTATCTTGCTCACATTCTTGCTATATTTTAACACCACATGGTCTTCAATCCATCATGAATTATGTTATATGCATTGTTTTACTTCACCACCTTCTTTCATGTGTTTCATAGAGTTGGGTTTTCTTTTTCATTTTTTTTCCCCCTCAGTTGTATCCAAAACACGGCAAAATGGAACTTCATTTTCTTCAAGAAAGTAAACATCTCCAACCCACCCTCTGCTCCCTCACTCCATTTATTTTTGTTGATGTTTTCTATTTGCTCTACCAGACTTGGTTTGGATGCCCTGGTGTATTTTGTCTCCTTCCTATGTTTGCTTTCCAGTTTGAGAACTTCCTGCAGACAGGGTCTGTAAATTTGCTCTGTGGAGCACTGAGACAAACAGTCAGCACTTAGTGAGGAAGACACCTGGTTGCTCAGGAGGAACAGGTGATTATTACCATCTTATGGGACATATTCTGCCCTAATAACTCCCCCATTCACATCAAAAGAGAAAATATGAACATTACTTTGAACACTTCTGACAATAAATTATCTATATAACTTTGATGGCATTTGATGTGTTTCTATCTGTGCAATATCCATCATATTTTAAAGGAAGATCCAGTGTCCTAGTTAGCAGCTCTAACTTACACAGTAAGACTTTACAGGTCACCATTTTTATCAAGGGTTTGTCATTTGTGTGTTCTCAAAGCTTAATTATAGTATGTTACTGAATCCATTGGCAAAATACAGACTTTGTGTACTCATGGTTTATGTACAAAGGGATTTGTTTAGCATTAGACACACATTCTTAGCATTGTACATGTCTGCTTCACTTAGTGGTAAGAAAAAGCTAAAGTAAAATCCAAACAAAATTACCACAATGTTCAAATCCCAATTTATCTTCAGCTATTCTGTAAGTACAGGATCTTCCCATGGGCACTTTCTTAGCCACTTAGGAAGCTCCCATGCTGAAGCTGAAATATTTATAATTGGTTAGGGTTTTAGAGGTTTGGGTTGTTCAGGGATTTTTTTTTGTTTGTTTTTGTTTTGTTTGTTTTGGTTTGCTTTTGTTTGGGTATTTTTTGTCATCTATCCAGAATTTGCTAGATAAGAACTTCCCATTATTTAAGGTTTTCTGAAGGAAGACTTTCAGCTGAATTTTCAGTGGTACATTTCAAATGCCCATGGGAAGAATGGATGGAGAAAAAAATAAAGCACAGAGAATTTCTTCCTGGATCAAGGGCTCCAGGAAGGTTGCTCCTTGTTATTTCAGAAAGCAATGGAAGTATTTGGGCACTACACCAGCAAATACAGCTGGAAATAGGAGCAATGATAAAGGCTGAAAAGACTTTTTTTAACATTGTCTTCACCTAAGTAGCTCCTGCCATACAAACCAGTTTGCTGAACATGAGATGTTAATTGTAACAAAAGTTAAATTTTCCAGATCAACTCTTCACAAGCTTAACAACTAGAAGCACTGTGCATAAATCCCCATTGAAAAGACAGAAAACTGTATGTGTTGGTGAGGGCAGAGTAAGTGAAGTAATAGGGTATGAGGAAAATGGTGAAGGAAACAGTAAGATAGGCTGAAGGGAATGGAACATCTATGTGTCCACAAGGCACCACCAGTTACTCTTGTCCCTCCTAACACATTTTGCTAATGACTCCACTTGATTCAAACATTCCTTGTAAATCTGACCTTCAGGATCTCTGATTATTGTCACTGTTCCATGCCCCCTTTTTGCTGTCCAGTGCCCAAAATGGGATATCATGCTCCAGACTACCAACACTGTCCCAGCTAACAGGGAGTGTCTGTCAACAGCAACTGCACACACTGCACAGACATGCATTTTCACTGGGATACTGACAGAGAGAGAAACTCATGTTTTGCCTCTGAACAGCTAAAGATCTTTTCCAAGAGATACACAATATCCCTTCAATTATCTGAAGTTGGAAGGTAGTTCTATAAGAGACTGGATAGCTCAAAATAAAAGCCTCTCCTAGTTGCCTCACAGAAAAGTGAAAATAATATTCAGAACATATTTTCTTTTCTGTACATCTAGTAGTTGAACCAGTCCTGATCAGAAACAACCTCAACTCTGAAGCACTCGATTAGCAAACAATATAAATAGTTATGCAAGACAGGAGAGGAGGGGATATATTTATCTGCAGTACTCTTGCCACAACTGATGACCCTGCACAAGAATAGAAGGCGCAGCGCTCACATTTCTGTCTGAAAGCAGATATTCCTTCACAAGACCTGTAAAAAGCATATTCACTTGGATGACAACCCTGTTAAGAGCTGTGTCTTTAAGCATTCCTTAACACTGGAAGATTTCAGCAGGATGATGTCAGGAAGCAGCAGAATACCGAGGGCTTTCAGCACGGTTTAATGTTTTTGGGAGAAGATGAGTGATCGCAGCACCCGGCTGGGCAGCAGGACATGGGGCCTCCCTGGAGAACACCTCTGGTATTCCAAGGGCTCTGTCTTGCTGCTGTTCACACTGCTCTGGCTACAGACACTGCACAGGTTTCCCAGGCACTGGGGGGAAACCCAAAGGAGGAGTGCTCAGGGCAGCAATTACTGCATGGCTGTAATCAAGTTATTTGCACACATACTGACACCAAGTAAACCACTAAGCACGCCACTTCTGATGGTTTCAGGGGTCTTATTTCCATGAGCATATGAGGCTTATCCAAAGACAAAGCCTTTGAAACTAGATTTTCCATATATTTATACTATCATGTATTTCATTCTCTAAGTATGAATTTGAAAACTCATCAGCTTAATTAATGTTTCACATTGTACAAAATCACAAGCACAACAATTGAAGTAGTGCAAAATATATGTTTATCACGTGATAGAGTAAGCAGGAAATATTTTAGACAATTTTGCTCCAAGAAAAGACTGTTTCTTTAAAAATGAAGTTATTTTCAAGGAAATGTTACTTGTCATTTAAAAAAGCAGAGAGGGTTTCAAAATTGCTTGAATATTCAATTTAAATATTTTCAAGACAAAAAGTTCTGGTTTAAAGTTCAAAATCATCTTTTTGGTTTTCTTTCTCCCAAAGACCAATATAGATGTAGAAAAACAAGACAAAATGAATTATTTCAATATATTCCGATAGCAAATATATAACTTGATCTGATTCACTTTCCTCTTGACCTTTATTTATAAGATAAATAATAGTTTATCTTTTTTCTATTTCAGAGATCAGAAAGTTATGAAACTCAAAAAAATCCCTTGACACATGTGATAATTACTTTTGATCTGTCTTCAAGTTCTGTTAAAGTCATTTCATCAAAATATTTGAAGATTATATTTAGCAATATTTTGAATGTGTATTTCTCCTCCCTGATTTTTTTCATTCTAGGGATATACTTTTTAAAAATCAGTCCTGATATTAGAGTATTCTTTTTTCTTCCCTGTAGCTTAGTCTTCCCAAGGCTTTAGCCAAGACTTCTAAACTTTTATAAACCATATTATTATAGGAACTGATTGTGAACTCACAGCCAGAAGTCTTTCATTTAAGGTGAAGAATGGGTATCTGGGAGGCATAAAAAGTGCTGCCAATGCTCCTGATTTACAAGAAAATATTAACATCAACAGTTCAAAACCCAAGAAAGAAAAAAAAGTGTTCTAAATAGAGATAAAATACAACATGAAGGTGGGACTCCCAATTCTTTTTCTGGGTGAAGAAGTGAGCACTGCACTTGTTGAATCCAGAATACTACCCCCAAAACAGGATATAGATGTTCAGAAGAGGAAATCCTTTCCAAATTGGCAATACATAGTAGCAATGGTATTATAAATATGTAACAGATTCTCCACTCACAGTCAGCAACTCTCTGGCCTCTTACAGAATTGTACTGTATGTCTGGAAGAGGTTTATACCCCAGAGGAGCAGTGCCTCATCTGTTTGAGCTCCACTGGACAGGTTTGCTGCCCTCGAGGGGTGATACATCTTTGGGGGGTTGTCTCCTGCATCTGTGGGTCAGGGCAGCATCTCTGCCACCCAATGAAATGGTTTTTCCATGCCCCTTGATGCACAGCCCCAAAACACTTCTCCACATTTTCCCTGCTCAGGGCAGCATTTTCCTTTTCAAATAATAGGAATGTGAATAATCAAAAAGCACTCAAAATTCTGCAGTTGCCACAGATGCAACCTGCCCAACATTTAAATAATCTATTCTTTCAGTGAGCTACTTCTTTTGTCTAACCCATCTGACCTTCTATGGAAACTAACTCTACAAAATGATTATGTACAAAACTGTGAGGGTCTGGCCAGGGCTTGTCTCTGATGTGAGCAGCCAGTTCAAAGGAGTGACTATTAACAAGTCTTAATTGCAACAGAGTGTAATTTAAGTGCCAGGTAGTGTTCATTCTGCACATTTTCACATCTAAATATCTGTATTCTTTTAGACCTTTCTAAGTCTCATGTCAAATAGCATTTTGCCAGAAAAATACCCAAACATAATGGTTCAATGCTAAAATCGTACCTCCTGGGCAAACAGTGATTTAAGTGTGGTTTCATATTAAATGTATGTGTATATGTTAGTAAATATACCCT
Source organism: Parus major (assembly GCF_001522545.3). Classification (NCBI taxonomy): domain Eukaryota; kingdom Metazoa; phylum Chordata; class Aves; order Passeriformes; family Paridae; genus Parus; species Parus major. The sequence continues at coordinate 102,770,189 of NC_031768.1, forward strand.
TGTAAAACCATCACTGGAAGCACAAATTTGAAGCCTTTATACCACAATAGAACATTTATAATATGCCATAGCCATCACAATATATATGCATTAAAAGAAAAAGGTCAGATGTACTAGCAGTATTGATGAAATCAGCATTTTCACTATGACATTATTAATATCCTTCTTATTGATTGTCATCCATTTCATTGCATTCTCAAGAAGACCCCATTCACAGACCAGATGCAATTAGTTGATCTGGACCTTTTGTCTCAGGGGTATGAAATTGTTAAGGCCAGAGCACTCTTGTTTAGCAGCACCAGGACCACAGCAAGTTATTATGTTATTCCAGAAAAATCAAACACACAGGACAATTTTCTACTGAGTTTGTTTTTTGCATCCCTCACTGAATCCATCAATGTCTTTGTAAGGACTTAAAAGGTGTCAGACAGAAAAGCTAAAGTCCAAAAACTTAAGTACAGGCAATATGTTAAGTTTTATATTAAAAATTATTTGATCTCTCCGGCCATTATTCTGACTAAATCTTCTGCAAATTATTCTCACATTTATACACTTAAAAAGAGATTTTAGATTCTGCTTAGGCAAGAAAGAAGGATTTAAATGAAAAAAGCAACTGCTGTATGGAAGAGTCCAACTAAGAGGAAATATCCAGAAATCCATTTGATTTACTCAGTGTCAGTATTTCCTTAAGGTAATTGCTAAGGATTAGACTCACTTGGAAAGGGAGGCTGCAAGTCACATATGTGGAACTAAGTAAAGAAAATATGTGTAGAGGTGTGGCAATATTAGACAGGACATCCTAAAAAACCTTCTCTCATCATTTAGCAACCCAGCCAATAGCCCAAGACCCTCTAGACTAGTAGATCACATCCTTCATTTCTTTCAAAACCAGCTCAAAACCAGTTATAAGTACCTCTGGAATACTAGAAGAAGAGTCACTAAGAAGGTGCCCGGCACAATAGTCTTCCCTTGTGCTTATTCCAAGAAGCAACAGTAATTAAAAAACTTACTTCTGAAATAGGGATTTTATTTTAATAGCAACATTTCCAGGGGAAATATTAGCTTTACCAAAATCAGTGGGATATTAGGATGAACAGGTTGTTTACTTAGCTAAAACAAAAGATCTGTAATCTTCTCTCAGTAACATTTTAAAGCCTATGACCTTTTCTAATTATTTTCTGATTTATTTTCTTCCAGATAGTTCAACTAAGGATGCATCATGGAAGCCTATAACTAGAGTTTTTTCTGCTTTCTATGTGAAGTGAAATTAAAGGTCTATTTTCAACATATCATATTTTTCTTGTTTTCTGATTATTACCACATCTTAAAAATTTATTTAAAGAAACTGAATCCTAATGTTTTATAATATATTTTATTCACTGCACTGAAAAAAAAAATCATGCAAATTTCTACATCTACCAGGTAAAAAAGGGAAATCACTAGCAAGGAATCAACTCTCATATTTTCATGAAATAAGTGTTAACTTTTGTCCAGAAAAATTTTCCATATTTGTCACAGCTCAGCTATGAACTACTCATGGAAAAACCTAAGAACACAATGTGAACACAAAATGCTGTTGTCTAAAGACACGTCAGTTTTACAGTGGGAGTGTTGATTTGATGCCCCCAATCTTTTTATTACCTGAAAAACCATCAACAGCTTTATAATGATGAATGCAATACAGTTTGGTTTGTACTTTCAAAATTCCCTTTTAAAAACAGCAGATGTGTGCCAGCACATCTGGAGACCACTTTTAATTATACTTTCCTCAAGTGGGAAAGCAGTAGCTTGTACCCATAGCAAAGGTTTTATATTTGACCACACAAATGCTTGCAACCACCTGTGCTTTACACTGATTTTCATTATAGACGGTATCACATTACTGCCCTATTATTCCAGAATGCCATTTGAAGCTGTTGTGTGACTAAGCTGCATCAAGTGTGGTCTTGAAAAGGCCTCCACTCTACAAAAATGTAATAAACTTGATTGCAGTTAGGGTACTTACCACTGAGGGTATCACAATATGCATGCTCTTCAAGTTGGCCTCTCTTGCTCTGAAAGTCATAAAGGGTATACAGTAGCAATCATTATTGCCAGTCTGGGAATTAGAATTTACCAAACTAATGCATGTCCCCAAATGAGATACCTTGTATTCAGAATTCCTTTTCAGTACTTGTTTCTTTCCTGTTATTAATACAGTGGTATTTTAGTCAAATACTCTGCTGCTTCAGCTGTGCTTTGAGACCACAAAAAGCTATTTCAGCTGAGATCTGCCAACATAATGCAATTTCAATTCTGCCATCAATATTTTCATAGGTTGCAAACATTGTAAGTTATACGGCTTGCTTGGGTTTTCTGAATTCAAACCTTACTCCCCTACTCCCTCTTGCCCCACCCAAGTACAACAGCTTTTTTATATCGCTGTTCCTTGTTTCTCACAATTAAAAAAAAAATGTTACAGATGTCTGCAAAACTCTTCTTCTTCACAACACTCTTTCTGTATTTTGGAAGTCTGTAATGTTGACATGCAAGATTTTGTATGTCCCAGTGGAAGGGAAAGGTCAAACTTTTGTAATGCTCAGCCCCTGGGAGACGTGGCATGCCCAGGCACTGACTCCTCAGAAATGGACACCAGGGTGTGCAAATTTGTAAAATTTTACAGATTATGTTCTAGGATCATTTGCTCTGCTGACCTGCACAATGTGCAGGAAACTTAAAAAGCACCCAAACATCTCTTCAGTACAAATTATACTGCTTAATAATCCGTTACCATGCTTCAAAGAAAGGTTTCCACATAGTTATAGATCTAAGAACCCACATTCACCTGTCTCATATTTTCTGTGTATAATTCAGGTGTTAAATTTTGCTGGAACTCATGAACCCCCGGAGGATCTCTCACAGGACTGAGCCTTCTCCCAGTGCTCTGCCCACATAACTTCTCCACAGCCTGCCAAGAGCTCTGGGATTGCAGCTCAAAGACACTGTCCCCGCTCTGAGAAAGGCTCAGGTCCCAAACCTGCCACTGTGCTCCCTCTCCACCAGGCAGAACAAATGCTCTGTGCAGTCACAAGAGCCTTGGCTTTGCTCCTGCGCTGGCTCCGCTTTCCCTCCCGCCTTGCTCCGCAGCTGCTCCAGGGCAGCGGGGCCCGGTCCCCAGCTCAGCACCCCTGGGAGCAGCTGCTCCTGCGGCAGGCAGGACTCCCCAGGCCAGCAGAGAGGGAACAGCAGGCTTTGCTGGAATGCACCTTTTTGTCTGGTCGTCTCAGAGCCTCACATGCCACACCTGGTAGGCATTTCAACATCCAGCCAACTATCATGCATTAAAGTTGTATAGGGGGTGCTCACTGGGTCTTTTATACAACTTTTGCAAAAATATCTATAATATTCTAAGACTGAGTATTTTAACAGTCCATAACCCCACTACTGTGAAAGCATAACTTGATTTCACACTGCAAATACATTTATTAGCCATGCAAAGAAGGCACGATATTCCTACTACTATTCTTTAGTTATCTGTGGTAACGTTTCTGCATTGCTAAAAACAATGACCATTTCTGTGAATTACTTAAAAGAAAAGGGAATCATTGTCTACTTTTAAATACAGACACATTATGAATATAACTTGTTAAAGGTTTTCCAACTAAATACATTTATAGGGCAAACAAAGGCTGAAGCACTCTACGGTTCTATAAAAAAGATAAAAGTATCCTTTTTTTGTTTGAAGATGAAGCTATCTTGGAATCAACCTTATTGAAAGAAAACTGTGCCTGATTATCAAAACAATAGGCCTAGAATATAAATTTATTTCATTAGGGACATGCAGCATTTTAATGGGGATACACTAGAAGACAGGCTGCTGCACATACTGAACTCCACCTGAAATGGTGATATGAATTGATAAATCAAGGTGAGGAACAAGAGTCATTTCCAGAAGGGGAGAAAGACAAAGGCTGTCAACAGCCAAAATAAACACTTGGACTCTGCTTCTTTACAACAGAAGGAAGGCACATTCAAACCTTTTACTCAGTAAACTTTCCTCTTTGAGGAGTGCCAGTGAAGACAAGGAAGCTGCTTGAGTAGGATGGTGGTGCTAGTCACGCTAGTGCCATCGGGAACTGAGGGGGAAGAGCAGCCAGGTCACAAGGTGTGGGATCCAGACACGTAGACCAGGGATTCTCTCTGCTGACTGCAATGGGCACTGGATCAGTCCCTTGCCCTTATATCTCTTTAACTATCCCACTCGTAATGCTGTCATCATGAGCTTAAGGATGTGACTGGGAAGGAGAGAAGAAATGTCTTTGAAGTCATGAAATATATCCAAGACTCTGGACACCTGCCATTTTAAAACACTGAGCCGAGCACACTCAGCCTTAGCAGCAGGTTAACAGTCAGGAAGCAAGGAGCAAACAGATAAAATCCTACCATGGATCCTCCCTGCCTGACTCCCTCTGATCCCAGGCATTTTGGGTGCACTGAGCCGTATCCCCATGGCCAGCCCCTGTCTGCAGCCGCGCTGGAGCCTGCCCATCGTGCGGCCAGTCCCTGAGCCCTCCGGGAAACCAGCTCCGGGGCCAGGGGCTGCTGCTTTTTCCTGCACATATCTGAGGAAGACAAAACATGTGGGCTCAGGTTCAGGCTGCTGGAGAGGCTGAGCAGGCAGAGGGATTGATCCCAGGAGCAGCGGCCAGTCGGCAAAGTGGCAGCGCTTTCCCCAGAGCACGGTGGGTGTCGTGCCTGTTCTCCCCTATAGAAAACTGACTGAAAATACTAAAAAGGTTTTGCAGTCCTACTGGTCCTGCCAAGAGAGCCTGACTGGCAGGACAATACATCTTTGTTCTCAATTAAAAACATTATTTGGGTGCAGCAATTATTTAAAAGCCAAAAGGAGTAAGATTTTGTGATTATAACCACAAATTGTCAATTGAAGCAAATGTTTTAAACAGTCAAGGTTTGGTAGAGAAAGAAGAGAGAGGGAATAATCCATGTAGCCTTCATCCAGCCAGAACAATTTTACTTGTATTCTGAAATCAATGCACCATAATCTCAAACCAAAATCGTGACTGTAGTAAAAACCCACATATGACACATGAGGATGTGGAGGGATTCCATCAGGACATTACATTACTGGATACCGCAAGTACCCTGCCTGCTCTGCTCTCCTTTTCCTACTAACATGGAGCAACTGTGGCTATTCTAATACTGAAAAAATGAGAAGCAGAGAAAGGAAGAAGTGGAGGGAATTTGTGTTAAATTGGATTTTCTTGTCTAGTCCTGTAGTTTTTATCACCCAGATGACAAAACATTATCATTAGCAGTTTATACCAAAAGTTAACATTTGGCTATGGTTTTCTATTTTCTTTAAATCACAAAGGTTGGAGCCTGCTATGCACTCCCCTTATCTTACTCTGTTACTTTAGAATCTAAGAGTGCACTGTGCACATTAATCTTTCATGGCAGAGTTCACTGAAGTTCTGCCAAAATTCAATAATTATGTTCCCTCCAATCCAGCAATTTATTTATCTCATTGCTGGAATTTAGAACATATAGAACAAAGTGCTTAGTTTATATGAATTAAATCCTTGCTAAAAAAAAACCCAAAAAACCAACAAACCCATAAGACAAAACAAAACAGCCCTGTTTCACTTCTAAAGTTTTACAACACGTAGCAGAATCTACTGAGAAATAAAGCTATTTTTACAAGACCAGTGTTTTCTTGATAAACAGAAAGTGTTCCATGATGTTTAGAGTTCTTTTTCTTTCATATAAGTGAAAGTGTTTTATAAATACATTTGTGACTGTTATTCAAAAGCATAGCAATATGTCCCACTTACACTGCACTACTAAAATATGAAATATTAATGTCTAATGATCAGTAAAAATACCAACTAAAAAGCAAGATTGTTTTTTTCTGAATGGAAAATATTTTGATTTACTGCACTGATGTGGGTAACTGACAGTTCAGCATTTCTATGGAGCAAAATCTAAGATACAAAATTACAACAAAGTTAAGCTTTATAATTGCACTCTTTCATTATGTGTTTGCAAACAAATAGAAAACATAAAGCCCTCCAAGTAGGAAGATTAGAGTCACATTATTCCTGAGGGCTGTTAAAAATAAAAATGGCACAATGGAGAATACTTTATATTCCTCACCTTTTTTAATGTCAAGAAAAGTAACTAACTAGTTATGTACCAACTGATTTTTAAAGAAACATTAACCTACTGGTTTTGGATTTGCAAATAGAATGCAGTGTCTATGCATTTCAAACTTTAAACTTATGAATACAGAATTCTTATTTATCTGATGAAACATGACTTTTTTATATGTTTGTATAGACAACAGATTTCTTCATGAAGGAAAATATTAATTTGGTGTATGCAATCAAAAGCCAAACTTATAATATTTTAAATTTTTAAGAAAAACCTTGTTACTTCATATATTATATTTTACATTTCAGTCACACTATCAGGAAAAAAAAAATATTCTAGATTTAAAAACTGTTCACAAAGTTTTTTGAGAATAACTTGCTGTGATTTATAACACAACCCTACACCAACCAAAAACAGAAAAACCTCTAGAAGTAGTACATTAGCACGTGCTCATTACTTCCCAGTAAAACCTTCTAGGCAAAACTAGGAATACCACAGTAAAACATCTTAAAGTTAGTTTTGCAATAACAAGGAGGGTATGTGCATATTTTAGATCAACAGTACCTAACTCAGTAACCCAGGAGAAATTACTTCCACGCACCAGCAAATAAATTCCATAATGATTTGCAAAAACTCTGCTATCACATTTACATTTGCACCAAGTATGATAATTTTCTGGCAGTGCTTTACATTAAAATAGGATTCAACAGTGATGTATATTTCCCCTGTTGTAAAACTTTTCAAAACCCCCCAAAAATACAATTATGTGAGTTTTATTTTACTATAGTTCTCCATCTATTCTTTGGAAACTTTTTCACCTTGTCTGGTAATTTTCATTGCAAATTCAAAGTGTTATACTTGTGGGAGACTTCTGAGTCCTGTAACTCAGTCTGCTGCAATGGAACAATGGACAAACTCTCCCAGCCAAGTTAGATGAAAGTACCGACTGAGGAGCCTGTAAAGCTCGAGCGTTCCCCAATGCAGTTGCGTCTTGCATTATGTAATAAAAGAAACACACACACACACACACACACAGCCCCAACACCTTACAGAAAACACAGTTTAACAGAAGAAAGACAATACCTGTAAATCCCATTTTAACAGCAGCAAAAGGGATCAAGGCTCAGGGCAGGGGGGAGGGAAGGTGCGAAAAGGCTGTTCCGTATCGATATTTCTGCAGAAAGATGGTGCTGCTCATAAACAAACAACACACACAGGGAGGAACGAGCAGCTCCTCGGCTGCAGCCACAAGTGCAGAAATGTAAAATAAAAATTAAAAGGGCTGCATAATGCATTTTGTCTTTACATTGAACACACGTGGAAACGACACCGGGAGTAGAGTAGACACAGCATGTAATAGGAGGTCCTTAATTTCCAATTCACAGAGTAAATTCACAGAACGTTCAAGTGTACAATAATAATGTATTCACTTACAGTGCCAAACCTATTTATAGAATATCAGCAAGGAAATAATAACCCATTTATTGCACTGATGATCTCCACAAAATCCAGAACTCCGAGCACAGTTGAAATGTGAACTTTTGTAGCTCCTTACTAATGTTTAGACTAACTCTTTTCCCCCCTTTTTAACAACAAAGGAATACCCAGCTCCTGTTCCCTGTCTCACAGATCAGACCCTTACCCAGATTTCAAGGAAATGGGATAAATCCAAAGGCACGTCCAGGACTTTCCTTGCAAATTTCCCCCCAATGAACCCAGGCATGTATTTTTTAAATAGATATATCAAAAAACTCCCCTCATACAATTCAAACAAAGAAACTTCTCAAAAATATCATTACTTACTGTTCACTGAGCATAATTTATTGAGATTAAAAGTTTAAGATTCATCTGCTTTACATCCACAAGTGTTTTAAGCAACCCCTAATACTGTATCTTACTTAAATGTGACAATTAGTGCTGCTTTGGCATGTTGAAAAATACAAAGATACCAACGATCCTCATTATGCCTTAGCTCTCTTTAGCCTGGTTTTTGGAGGTGAGCAAGCTGCGGAAATTTAGAATGATAATAGCAACAATTTGGTACACGAGGAAAAAACAGACCCTCCCCCCAATGCTTCAGATATACTGTATAAAGTCATTTTGACATGCCTACACAACTGGTTGTGGCAGCTTTCAGACATGATTCCTAATCACAAAAAAATGCTTCAGGTTCTTTTAGAGAAAGCTTGCCTTGGGAAGTTGATTTTGGCCAAGTGCCAAAATCATGTGCAAAAAAAAAAAAAAAAAAAAAAAAAAAAAAGGGGCCCTCATTACCAATTCATGGCAGCCTTCAGCGCTGACAAAAAATGTGACCCAACAGGCTAAAGCAACAACTAAAATTAAAAAGTATGAGACAAAGACAACTTACTTAATATTCCTTCCATCGCCACGTTAAACTTTTCCGTAATTAAACCCTTGTTAGTTCAAAGCAGTTTTCAACTACTTTTAAATGATTGCACAGGCAGTCTGTAACAGTGGAAAGCTTTCCCTGTAAATTCTCCCCACTTCTAACAGCATTTGGGTCCGACAGCAGAACTTTTTTGCTCTGCGCCTCTGCAAGAAACCCCTCTCCAAAAAGAAGCGAAGCGTCCGTGCGTATTCCAGCGAAAACCAAGCAGATCGTTACAAGCTTTTGCGAGCAGTAAAGGCATAGGAGGAGTGAGGAGGAGGGAGGAGAGAAAGGGCTCGAGACGCAGGAGCAGCTATTTCCTAAACTTTCTAAACAGCTTATCAAAATGGGCATGCAAACTCGAAGCGATTACAATTAACAGCGCCTGCTGCCCCGCTCTCCCGTAAAAGTAGATTTGATACACGGCCTTACCTAGATGTCGTCTGGCTTTGCTGTGGATCAAAAAGTTTCCTGCCTAAGCACAGAGATATTCTTTCACAAACCATAAAGGCCCCTTTTATTAATCCAGTACTGTAACAGCCTGCTTTCTAGACCATGTTGAGAGCAGGATGCGTCAGCTTTCGAGAGAAAAACAGTCTTAACACACAATTAGTGGCAGATTGTATAATAGAGGATTTATCTTAAAGAGTGAAAAGGCATTTTTTAAAAAGCAAAGAGGGTGCGGTCAGATGTTAGGCTATCCCTGAGAAAAGGGGCCTAGGCTGCACTAGTACCTAAATACTAGCAGAAGCTTACTGGGAAGGGAGCCAATGGAATGACTTTGTTTGACCCAGCTGCCAATCTCTCCTGAAGCACTGCGCCAGACTAAACACTGACACTATTTTAACTCAAATCAGGCTACAGCAGCTGTTTGCTTTCCGGCTCTCAGCTATGCACCATGGCCATGATGACTCTGCACAGCACATATGATGGAGCTGGGGCACTTCTGCTAAAATATGTTCCATGTTTGGGCTGGTGGTATAGAAGTGGGGGATGGAGTAGTTGTTTAGTAGGGGGAGTTTCTTCCCTTTCTCTTTTTTTTTTTTTCAAACAATATCTCTGCCTCCATTTCCCCCAAAGTCAACTAAAAATGAGATTTGAAGCTCGCAAAAAATTCAGAATTGCAAGTCAGGGGAAGAAGAAAAGTTCCTGCTTGTGACAGACAAGAATCAGAATACATTGAAAAGGGTGTGTGTGCATGACTCCAAAAAT